>NW_011476173.1:28813-30250 GCF_000754665.1 Bison bison bison | reverse complement strand
GTGAGCTTCCCCCGTGCCTGCGGGCCGGAGCAGCCCCAAGGCTGCCCCCCTCCACCCTGCTCGGCCCGCCTGGGCCCCTCTGCCATCCCCTACACGCCCAGCGCCCCTCCCAAGTGCGCCAGTGGGGGCCGGCCGTGGGAGAGGGAGGCGCACAGCTGGGCTTCCCCCAGCGCGGGCGGCTGGGCAGCTGAGGTCAGGGGTCCCTGCTGGCTGCGGGTGTCCTGCTGGCCCCAAGGGGGGGTCGCTGCGGGCCCGGGGAGGCGCTGCTGCTGCTACAGCTTTTCCCCTTGAGGAACTTGGGAAGAATCAGCATTTTCTCCCTAATAGAGCTTCGAAACTCTGTTGTGAGCAATTTGGAAATTCACGTCGAGTTTCGGGTTCATTAGCTCCGGCTTTGGAGCCGGCGCAGGCTCTGAGCTGTCTGAGGCGGACGCCCCGCACCAGCGCCCTGAATTAATGTTATTGTTATTTGTGTGGACGTGGTGGGTGCAAACAAGGTTAATTGAAATGAGAATGCAGTTTCCTCTTGATAGCCGCGCTGACAGCTAGGAGGAGTTCCGTTTGGTGCAAGAGTTGGCTTTATTATCCCTTTTTATTAGCGCTAATTTGGGCCCTGTATCAAAACGCACATTAAGGGAATTGTCTGCAGCCGCAGCTCCGCCAGCCCCAGGCCGGCCGCTCCCCTCTGCGCTGCAGTTAAAAGACAATTAAAAATAAACTCTCCTCGCTAAATCACCCTTTGTTTCTCTGCTTCCTCCCTCCTTCCCTCCTCGGCTAGTCATACCCCCCACTCTCCAACCCCCCCACACACACCCCCACTTCCTGCCAGAAAAGTGAAGCCCCTCGTGTGTCCTCTGGAGGCAGGAGAGCGCTCGGTGGGTGCAGTGGGCACCACATGGACAGGGCAGACAGGGCTGACAGCGCAGGGAGAGCCTGGGATAGGCAGGCGGCGTGAGACCCGCAGGGCCACAGCTGTGTGAGCTCCTGGCAGGGTTCCCCCCTAGGAGGCTGGCCTGCAGGGGGCAGGGCTCACCCCAAGGGCCCCAAGTGCAGAGGTTGGTGTGGGCAAGAGACACAACCTCCCCTCTCTGCCTCCACTGGCCCTCAGGCCTCGCTTCCCTGCTGCCCACCTGTGTCCCCCACCAGGTCTCCCCGGGCCGGCCTGCCCTCTGCCAGGCCCCTACGGTGCCCACCCACAGTCAGTGCCAGCAGAGCCCCTGCAAGGGCTGCTCCGAGTCAGGTCTCCAGCTCACGGACCCTGCCGGTGCCCACGTGCCGGGCAGCTGGAAAGCCTGCTGGGTGTCAGGTCCTGTAGGCCGTCACCCTGCTGGGGCACCCGCACGCTGCCCCCCTTCTCCTCTGCCCTGCTTTTCTAGGTGCCGGCGCCTCCAGGCCGCGCCCCCCCGCCTCCCCCCGCCCCGAAAGTCCCGCAGCCCA
>NW_011476173.1:20632-28713 GCF_000754665.1 Bison bison bison | reverse complement strand
CAGACCAGGCAGGCTCGGGGCAGGTGGCGGACTTGGGGACAGCACATCTGGGCCTGAGCTGTCCTGCTGGCTGAGTCCCCATCTCTGTCCTCACGTGATCGAAGGCCTGAGCGGCGTCGCCCCTGGGGAGGCTGGGGGTCTCACTTTGGGGTGGGCCAGTCTCTCTGTGGCTCACGCCTGGTGATGGAGCCCTGGGTGGGCCCCTCGGGTCCTGGTGCCCCTGCCTGTGAGGTGGGGCAAGGAGGGAGGCTGGGGGCACTGCCCTGGGCCTCACTGCCTCCCGCCCTGCAGATGCCTGTCTGCTCCTACTTCCTGAAGGGCATCTGCAGCAACAGCAGCTGCCCCTACAGCCATGTGTACGTGTCCCGCAAGGCGGAGGTCTGCACCGACTTCCTGAAAGGCTACTGCCCTCTGGGTGCCAAGGTAAGGGGCATGGGGTGGAGGGGCACTGGGGGTGAGGAGCTGGCCCGGGGGCCAGGCCCACCCTGCTTTGCGGGCCTGTCCTCCCCACCTGCCCATCGACAGCTGACAGCTGACACCCCTGTGGGCTGGGGTGGGCCCCCTGGGCAGCGGGTCCCGGTGCCCTAGAGGGAGCCTCCTCACCAGCCCAGGGGCCTCAGCAAAGCCCGCTGCCTCGTCCGCAGATGCTCGTGAGTGACCACCCTGCCTCAGGGCTTGTGGGCTGACCTGGGGGAGCAGGGCTGGCCCTGAGCCCGGGGAGCGCGTGTCTCTGCAGGCCAGCTCCCTATTCCGGGCTGGGCTTCACCCTGTGGGGAGCACGATGGGAGCACAGCCACTCCCCTGCTGGCCTGTGCACAGCACTCTGGGGCCCCCCGCGGAGGCCCCTCCTGCAGAGGTGGGGCCCGGCTGGTGACTCCAGAGCAGCCCAGGTGGGGTGAGGTGGGGGCGCAGGACCCCCATGGAGGCTGTGGGTGATTATTGTAAAAGATTCCAATGTAAATGAAAATATCAAGGCGATATTTAAGTTCTGCTTCTATTAGTGGAAGTGCTTACTGCGTGTGTTTCAGCGTGTGGGCGCTGCGTGGCTGCCACATGATGGATAGCGGCTTGTAATTATAGATGGGAAAAGCGCTGAGCAGGCCGGATCCAGCAGGGGCGGAGGCAGCAGCCTGGGCCGGCAAGGGTTAATTTTATTCTCTAAATAATATAAAAAGTGCTGAGTCGTCACCTTGCTCCTGAAGTGGAAGTCCTCAGATGGGCCCCAGAGAGTTTATAATATTCCACTGAATCAAGTGGAATTGTTAACCTTGCTTCATAAAGCGCTGGCTTGTTAAAGACACATGTCCCCTTTTCTTGTGAATGATTTAAGCTGGAGTAGATCCGTGTCCTTCACCTTTTCAGGGCCACGTGCTGCTCCTGGGTCTGGGGCTCACTGGTCAGCCTCTCTCATCTCCTCAGTTTGTCCCTCCGGACTCTCAAGATACTCGGGGACACGGCCAGCCTCCGTGAGCCGCCGGATGTCACAGCGACCGCCTCATGCTTGCTCCGCCACTCCTGGTGCTGGTGGTGGGCTCCCCTGATGGCTTGCTGTTGAATCCGCACGCGTGTCGGGGAGACACCGAGGGCGGGTGTTCCAGCACTGCCCTCCGCCCCGGCCAGCCTGCTCAGGTGTCTATGGCGCTGTCGCCCGGCACGCCCACCAGACTCGCGCTGCTCACACATCCCCAGGGTGCTTTCTGGCCGGAGGTCCAGCCCTGCCTGGGCCTGGAGCACCGCGCCTCCTGCCCCTCCTGGCGCAGAGCAGACCCGAGCGTGGGTATCATCTGCAGCCACCTCTGTAGCGACAGCGACTCCCCTGCCCTTATGGTGCCTGGCCCGCTCTCCACGACTTCCTTTTCTCTCTGTCCTCCACCGTGTTAGCGGCCCACCCCCACCGCCTCCTGACGCACAGAAGTGCCTTGTCCTCTGGACGTCTTTCTTGGAAGTCACAGACAGTGTCTCTGTATCAGTTCAGTTCAGTCGCTGAATCGTGTCTGACTTTTTGCGACCCCGTGGAATGCAGCATGCCAGGCTTCCCTGTCCATCACCAGCTCCCAGAGCTTACTCAAACTCACGTCCATCGAGTCGGTGATGCCATCCAACCATCTCATCCTCTGTCGTCATCCCCTTCTCCCCCTGCCTTTAGTTTTTCCCAGCATCAGAGTCTTTTCTAATCTTCACAGCTTTACTGAGATAGAACTCATATCCCATACAAATCACCCATTTAAGTGCACAATACTATGGGTTTTGGCGCATTACATTTTTAATTTTTTAATTTTAGCAGAATTTGCCATTTTTAAGTGTATAATTCAGTGGTATTAATTACATTGACAATATTATACAACCACCACTATCTGTTTCCAAAACTTTTTCATCCCCCCAAACAGAATCTCTAAACAGTTGGCAATGACTCCCTGTTCCCCTCCTCACCACCTCCTGACAGCCACAAATCAACATTTTGTCTCCATGAATGTGCCTATTCTAGGTATTTAACATAGGTGGAATCTTATAGCTATTTGCCCAAATCTTTTTTGTATCAGTTGAGATAATCATGTGGGTTTTTTCCCCTTCATTCTATTAAGGTAGTCAATCAGACATACTGACCACATCGATCAATCACAAATATACTGATTGATTTTTGGATGTTGAACCATCTTTGCATTCTGAGAATAAATCCCACTGGATCATAGTCTATAATCTTTTTAATATGCCACTAGTCCAGTTTTGTAGTATTTTGTTGAGGATTTTGACATCTGTATCCATAATAATATTGATCTGTAATTTCCTTTTCTTGTAGTATCTCTGTATGCTTTTGGAACCAAGGTAAGGCTAGCCTTGTAGATTGTTTTGGCTGTTGTGTGTTAGGAAGTATTCTCTCATCTTCTGTGTTTTTGGAGGAATTTGAAAAGAATAGGTGTTAATTCTTTACATGTTTAGTAGGATTCACCTGTTGAAACCATCTAGTCTCGGGCTTTTCTTGATTGGGAGGTTTTATGATTACTGATTCAATCTCTGTACTATACAGCTGACCCTTGAATACCACCCCCCCCAACACAGTAAGAAATCTGCGTGTAACTTTACAGTCAGCCCACCACATGCCCTGTTTGCATGCCAGCAGCTCCTGGTGTGCAGTCAGTGCCGACTGCAGCCTGGGCTCTTGGCTGTTACACTAGTCCGGGTCTTACCTGGGCTCCTGGCTGTTACACTCGTCCGGGTCTTACCTGGGCTCTTGGCTGTTACACTCGTCCGGGTCTTACCTGGGCTCCTGGCTGTTACACTCATCCGGGTCTTAACCTGGGCTCCTGGCTGTTACACTAGTCCGGGTCTTACCTGGGCTCCTGGCTGTTACACTCGTCCGGGTCTTACCTGGGCTCTTGGCTGTTAAACTAGTCCGGGTCTCATTTAACAGTCCCAGGTTGTTGTTGTTCAGTAGCTCAGGCGTGTCTGACTCTTCGCGACCCCATGGACTACAGCATGCCAGGCTTCCCTGTCCATCACTATCTCCTGGAGCTTGTTCAAACTGATGTGCGTTGAGTCAGTGATACCATCCAGCCAACTCATCCTCTGTCACCTCCTTCTCCTCCTGCCTTCAGTCTTTCCCAGCATCAGGGCCTTTTCCAATGAGTTGGCTCTTGGCATCAGGTGGCCTAAATACTGGGGCTTCAGTTTCAACATGAGTCCTTCCAGTGAATATTCAGGCTTGATTTTCTTTATTATTGATTGGTTTGATCGCCCTGCAGCCCAAGGGACTCTCAAGAGTCTTTTCCAGCACCACAGTTCAAAAGCATCAGTTCTTCAGTACTCAGCCTCGTGGTCCAACTCTCACATCCATACATGACTCCTGGAAAAACCACAGCTTTGACTACAGGGACCTTTGTCGGTTATTTGAGCTTTGGGATAAGTCATAACAAGGAAGCAGATTTCTTCACTTTTTTCTTCCTTGTGGTTATTTTAGCTGTTCTTGCCCCTTTATCCTTCCAGAAATGTATTTTAAATTCCAGATAAGGTTTTTAGAGTTGGAATTTGGATTCGGGTTGACTTGAATCTGTGCCTTAGTTTGGTGAGAACTGGTCTCACCAGTCTCTACAGTGAATCTCCTGTGTATGATCAATGCGCTGTCTCTAGTGACACAGACTCTCCTTTGATGTCATTTGATAAAATTCTTGCTTGTCTTATCTCTGTTAAGTTTATTTCTCTCACATTTATTATTATTATAAAAAGCTTGTTTTTAAATGTTATTTTCTTACTGTTCATTGGTAACGGACATACGATTTTTAATACTGATTTTGTTTCCAGCAGTCTTGCTAAATTATATTAGTAATTGTAATAATTCATCCATGGGACTTAGTCTTTTGGGTTTTTCTACATAAACAATCATATCTTTTGCAAATAATGACCGTATTTTCTTCCTTTGAGTTTCTTTTTCTGCCCTGCCTATAAGCCCAGTAAGATAGTAACTCATAGCTGTGGGCTTCCAGCTGCACCCCTTGGTGAATGATGATGATGGTTTCGTGAAGGTTCTGTATTAAGCTAAGGAAGCTTCCTTCTATTGCTAATCTGCTAAACTTTTGTTGATTCTGACTTCCATGATGCTCTTCTTTCTTGCCTCTCAAGGTGATCACATGGTTCCTTTCTCTTAGGTTGCTAATGTGCTGATTTCTGTTCCCTGGTTTTCTAACGTTAAACTAACCTTGCATTCCTGAGATAAACTCAGCTTGGTCCTAACATGGTCTTTTTACACATTTCAGGACTCATTTTTTACACATTTCAGTTTATTTATGATTTGTGTAGAACGTGAGTCATTGTTCATGCAATTGGCCTAAAGGTTGTTTGATCATCTCGCTGTGGTCAGGTTCCAGGTTTAAGACCCCTCTGGCTGCGTAGACTGAGCTGAGTGTTCTCTGCTGTCCTCTTCTGTGGGCTGGTTCATGGGAGGTTGGGTAGTGCATTCTTGAATAGCTGGTAGAACCACTGTGAAACCCTGGGCTGGCGCTTGCCTTGTTTAACTACTGATTCAAATTCCTTTATGGTCTATATTCATTCAGATTTAATGTCAGATTTTGGCAGTTTTTCTAGAATTTGTAGATTTTGTCTGTGTTTTCAAATTTATTGGCATAAAATTTGTTCATTGTGTCCCCTTCTGCAGCACCAGCAGTTAACGGCACTTCTGTCATTCCTAATATTGTTTATATGTTCCTTTTCTCTCTATGTCCTTCTCTCTGCTTTCTTTGTTTTTCTGTTTTCCTCTGACTTTGAGGTGTTTCGTCTTTGCTAATGTAAGACTCCGAGGCTGAGGGCTTTGCTCCAAGCGCTCCTTTAGCTCCAGTCCATCAACTTTGATGAGTTGTTTTAGTGTTGTCATTTGGTTTTAAATATCACCTAGTTTCTGTTGCGTCTTGACTGACTGACGCATTATTTAGCACTAACTTTCTTTATTTCCAGGCTTCCCTAGTAGCTCAGATGGTAAAGCATCTGCCTGTAATGCAAGAGACCCGGGTTCGATCCTTGTGTCGGGAAGATACACTGGAGAAGGAAATGGCAATCCACTCCAGTTTTCTTGCCGGGGAATTCCATGAACAGAGGAGCCTGGCAGTCTATAATCCCAGGAATTTTCCTTACTTCCAGCTCTGCGGGGCACATGGGGCAGGGGCAGGGGTGTGGGGTTTGCTTTTTCCTCGGCAGCCTTGCACTAAGGATGGCGGGGGCTGAGGTCTGAGACCAGCCCTGCACCCAGTAGACGTTCCTCCATCATTTCACCTGCTCAGGAGTTCTTGGATGATTTCAGAAGGTTCTTTACGTTTGAGCCTAGATTTGGGTTGCTCTGGGAGGACGGTCAGTTCAGACCAGCCATCTCTAGTCCCACAGTCAACCGGATGTGAGCTGCATGTGGGATTTCACAGTTTCTAGTGCCGCTGTAAGAAAGTGAGATAGAAACAGCTGGAACGAGTGTACGTGACCCAGTGGCTCACAGATGTCAGCGTGCAGTCCCAGAGGAAACCGAGGTGCTGCCTTTTACCGGGTCCCTCTGTGCCAGGTCCCGCCTCCCGTGTGTTGCTCCTGTTGAGCCGCCTGGGCTCAGAGCAGCGGCGGGGCTCATGGCCACCATGGGACGGCACAGAGACAGCACCCCCCGGCCACCTCTCTGCACCCAGCCCAGGGTGGGCTCTCCACACAGAGGGCCTGCCCATCCCTCTGCCTGCCCAGGAGAGCCCGCTGCAGCATATACCACTGAGGGGACCACTGGGATTCAGGGCAGAGGGCCCTTGACTCTGGGGCTGGGGGAGCAGGCATAGGGGAGCAGGGCTGGGTCTCCCCAGCACAGGGAGGGGTAGCCGTCCAGGTGCAGGGTGCTACCTGCCTGTCTTCACACCAGCCCCGGGCACCAGTGTGAAGGGCCTCTAGTTCCTGGGTGGCAAGTGAGGGCCAGGTGTGGGAACAAGAATGGGGTCAGTGCCCAGATCCTGCTCACAGAATGGGCACAGGCTCTGTGGGGTCCTCGGCCAGCCTTGTCCTGTGTGCTGGGAGCCAGGCCGACATCTGGGGCTCTGAGGACACGTGCCCAGTGGGGGTGACGGGTCCAGAAGGAAGTGGTCTCAAGGCTGTTGCCATGACACTTCCAGTGGCTGTGCCAGGGGGCACCCTCGAGCTGCTCAGGCACCAGGGCTGGTTTTAAACTTGACTCTGGGTGTTCTTGCATGGAGATCCCATGGACAGAGGAGCCTGGCGGGCTACAGTCCATGGGCTCGCACAGAGTCAGACACAATGGAGCTGACTGAGTGCACACGGGGTGGTTTTGGGGCTCTGCTTGCAGGGGTTTCCATCTGGGTCTCTTTCTAGCATGTCACCTGTCACCTGGTCAGCATGAGGGTGGCTTCCTCCTCCTGGGTGGGGCCCACTGAGCTAGTTCTTGGGGGTGGGAGAATAGGCCCCTTCCTCTAGGAGGACCAGGCAAGAAGCAGGCACACGGTAGGGCTACAGTTCCTGCCTGGGGGCAGGGGGGCCATGGAGAGGCGGGCCTTGGGTCCAGGCTCTGTGCTCCCTGTGGGCCTGGTGGGCAGAGCTGAGGCCATCTGTTGCCCCGACTTGCCTGACAGTGCACCCTCCGTGGGGTGCCCCCCACCCTGGTCCTCTGCCAGGACAGGTGGGCTGCAGTCAGGAGGAGGAGGTAGCTCCCTGGGAATCCGCACCCCAGTCTCAGTCCAGGCCCAGGGCCAGGCTGGGTGGTGCTGGTACAACCAGGGAAGTGCCCTTGACCCTCAGACTGACCCTTCCTATCTTTGAGATGGGTAGGGGTGAGCGCCCTGGGGCCTCTCTGGCCTGAGGACCTCAGACCCCCAACAGGAACCCTTCCGCGTGAGCCCCAGTGGGCGAAGCAGGCAGGCCCCCTGCGTGGTGCTGCGGTCTCCACCGGCTCACCCAGCTGTGCCCTCCTCCTGCAGTGCAAGAAGAAGCACACGCTGCTGTGCCCCGACTTCTCCCGCCGGGGCGTGTGCCCCCGCGGTGCCCAGTGCCAGCTGCTCCACCGCAACCCGAAGCGCCTGGGCCGGCGAGCAGCCACCCCCACAGCCCCGGAGCCTGGCAACATGCCCCCCAGGAGCAGGGCTTCTACCAGCCACGGGCCCAGGTGACGAGGACTGTGGGTGCGGCATGTGTAAGCTTGGGGTGGGGGCAGGAGGGAGCCCTGCATCCCCGCCCAGCTCTGGGGACTTCACACCCCCCAAAAAACCTCTGTCCAAAGTTGGTGAAGTGACCTCCAGAGGTGCCCCACCCCCGGTCCTCAGGCTGGACGAGCGGAGAGCATCCCTGACCCACCCCAATCTCCAGGGGCAGGGGAGGTCCTAAGCGACGCTCGTGGCTGGGCCCCACGGTGTGCTCCCCTGCCTGCGCGTGTGGGAACCCGTGTGGACGGGGAAGGCTCCAGGAGGTGAGGACAGCATCAGCGTGCAGCTGCTGGAGGCCCTTAAGTGTCACCAGGCTGTCCTTGGCCCACAGGCCCGCCTTGAACCTGCGTGGCAGTGCCTGATAGCTGCTGGGCAGGGATGGGTGGGGGGTGGACGGATGGTGGGCAGATGGGGGGCCAG
>NW_011476173.1:18347-20266 GCF_000754665.1 Bison bison bison | reverse complement strand
GTCTGCAGGCGGCTGAGGCCTCAGCGGGAGCTGGCTCCGGCGGCCTCTCCAAGCTGCCCTCCTTCATCGCCCTGCAGTCCTCGCCCAGCCCTGGAGGCCAGCCCAGGGCCCAGGCCCCCAGGAGCGCCTCCTCCAAGGACTCAGGTAGGCAGCCCAGCTCTGGCGGCGCGCACCTCAGGCCTGTGGGTCAGCCTGGGGGGCCTGCTGGTCCCAGGGAGCCGGCGGCACGGTCTCTGGCATGGCAGGGCGCGCCTGCAGGCCCACAGGGCGGGCGCGAGGTGCGGGCGCAGAGCACCGCTCACAGACCGCCCAGCCGAGGGCTGATTTAATTAGAAAGCACCCATTTCTGTTAATTTGTTCTGGAAGATCACCACACACTCCTGGAGAGAACAGATGTTTCCTCTCCCCCGATGAACATTTGGGGCTTGGTAAATGGCTCCACTCAGCCTTGTTTAGGAGAGAAAAGAGGATTTTATGGCTGCAAACGACCCTTTCTGTAAACATTTTACAGCTCTCTGCGCGTTTGAGTGACGATAAACCCCACGCAGCTCGGCGGGCTGCAAATTTGCGACCATACGGCTATCATTTTATTGTCATATTTCACGGTCGTAACGTTAATGGGAGATGCTTGCCGCAGCCTCTTCTCCCAGCTCTGCTGAGCGAGCTCGCACGCTGCCTGCTCAGCCCCCGAGCCAGGGGCGCCAAGCTGCGGCCAGGCCCTCCATGGGCAGGACACCCTGAGGGCGGGAGGAAGGAGCAGATAGCCCCAGGCCACCAGTGTTTTAATTTTGTTTTTAATTACGATGAGAAGCCCTGCAACCAGCCCTAGAATCAGAGGAAGCAGGGGCGGGGGAGTGGTGACTGTCCCGTCCTTCCCTGCTCAGGCCTTGCCGGCTTCCTGGGGGCCTGAGGGGCCCGGGGCTCTGGCTGGCTGAGCAGGTGACTGGGGTCCTCAGCCCTGCAGTGGGATCCCAGGAGGAGTCGCGAGCTTGTAGGGGGCACGTGGACAGTGCTGGCCTGTGGGCAGCTGGTTTGCTGGCCTATGAGGCCACCAGGAGTATCCTTGGTGAGGAGAGGCACCGGGGTGCCCAGTGGGGGTGGGGCCCAGGGCGGCAGCCTCTCCCACCCCAGCCCAGCAGCCCTGGCTGGTCCCTGGGGCCTCGGGGCCCCCAGCAGCTGCTCGCACACACCCTGGGTTTCCGTGTGGAAGGCGCCATCTGGCAGCGCCAGACACCTGTCCCCGCGTGAGCCTGAGCGGTGTGTGCGAGCCGCCGGCACCCGGTGCTCAGGGCTCAGCTGCAGGCTGCGGGGCTCCCGTGGCGCAGCCCACTGCCCAGGGCCAGGCCTGGACCTGCTCCACGCGGGACCCCGGGCCGTTGGGTGGTGTCCCAGCCCCTCCCAGTTTCGAGCAACCCCTGACCCAGAGGCCTTGAGGGAGCCCTCCTGTGCCTGACCTTTGGCCTTCTTGGAACAGGGAAGTCGCTGCACATCAAGCCGCGTCTGTGAGGGTCCAGGGGGCCAGCCCGCGCCTACCTCAGCCCCGTCCCAAGAGGAAGGAGGCTCCGCCCGCCACCGCCCCGGATGAGGGGCCGCCTGCCACGGAGCGCCCCCAGGGGTGGCAGGGCTGTCCCCCTGCCCGCCTGGCTTTCAGCCCTGTGTGACCAGTGCCCACGCCTGGCTCCCCTCAGGCTGGGCTCCACCACTTCCCCACCCCTGGGCCTTCAGCCTTGCCCTGAGAGGTGCCTGGCAGGGCTCCCCCGTGCGATGTCTGCCCTGTCCTCCCACAGGCCTCCTGAGACTGCCGGGCGGGCCTCCCTGGCGGGTACTTTGTGTTCAGCAATAAAGGTTCTGTCCTGGAGAAGGAAATGGCAACCCACTCCAGTGTTCTTGCCTGGAGAATCCCAGGGACGGGGGAGCCT
>NW_011476173.1:15974-18247 GCF_000754665.1 Bison bison bison | reverse complement strand
TGCTGCTGCTGCCTGGCCTGCTGAGCACAGCGCAGGTGGATGCACAGGGCCTAGTGGTCCCAGAGCCTCCCCTGGGATGCGACTCCAGGGGGACCTGGAGGCCTGAGGTTGAGGGGAAGGTGAGGGGTACGCCCCAGAGCCTCCTCCAGGGCCCCCCCAACCTGCCCACCTGGCCCGGCCTCTGGGTAGGGATGTGGGCCCCTTCCCTGCCGCCCCAGGGTGGCTCAGGGCTGAGGCCGCCTGTCCCCCATGGCCAGGCCAGTGTGCTTTATGGTTGGGAGAGGCCTGGGCAGGCCCTGGGGACTGGAGGCAACAGGCTGGGGCCAGAGGGCCTCCCCCAAGCAGATCTCTCCTCCAGAACCCCTTCCCCGGGCCTCTCAGGAGAGCAGCTGGGCCAGAGTAGGCCTGGGGACAGGCCAGGGCTGCCGGACAGAGGGGACAGCTCATCGCCCCCTGAGCTGTCTCCAGTCCCAGGGCACCTGGGCAAGCTGGCTGAGAGTGATGACCTCAGCCCGGGGCCCTGACAGGATGCAGCCCTGGCTGGTAGCCCCCCACTGCCAAGGCCTGGAGTGGAGCCGGGCCGCTCAGGGTATCTGCCCCTCACCCCCAGGCAAGTGAGGTGTGCTCCCTTTGAGCACCTGCCCGCAGCCACACTCCTAGGGTGCCCCTGCCCCCGCCTGCCTCCATCCCCGCCAGTCAGTCGGCTGCAGCAGGGACCTGTGCCACAAACCACCCTGTAGGCGGGGCGCCCTCGGGCTCCCCTGCCCACAGCCCCACAGGACTCCTGCAGTTGACCACAGGGGAGTCGGCTGTGTGGCTGCTCGTCGTCCCGCTGCTTCTTCCGGCCCCAGTGGGAAGAGCGCTGTCCAGCTCTGGCTGACAGGGGCAGCCCAGGCCTCTGAACACACTGCCTCCTTGAGGGTCCCTCTGACCGAAGAAGGCCCCTTGGCCCTCCCTGGCTCCAGACGAGGCGAGGTCCCACAGATGACGAGAGCCAGGTGGGGTTGTGGAGAGGGGCCCGCCTGGCCTCAGCGTGCAGGGGCCCGCTGTCCAGCAGGGCAGGGGTCCTGGCCTCAGCGTGCAGGGGCCCGCTGTCCAGCAGGGCAGGGGTCCTGGCCTCAGCATGCAGGGGCCCGCTGTCCAGCAGAGCAGGGCTCCCACTGTCCTGTGCCGATCGCTGGCACCTCCGCCCGGGGCCCTGAGCCCTGTCTCTGGGGCCTGATCTGTGCTAGTTCAGCAGGCTGCTGGACACCGGACTCAGACCTGACTGCGAAGAATGGGCCCACAGCCCAGCAGGAAGCTGAGTGCCGACAGTGAGGAACCTGCAGAGCAGGGGCAGCAGCCTGCCTGGCCGGGTGCCCTGGGCCAGGGCTGAGCCCCCTGCCCAGCTCCTCCTCCTGGCCTAGGCTGGCAGGAGGAGCAGGCACCGGGGTGCAGCCTGGGGGCCACCGAGGCCTCCCCCACCTCCTGCCTAGGCTGTCCTTGATGCCCACGGTCAGCTCCACCACAGAGGGACAGAAGGACCTCTGACGACGGGAGGACCGAGGTTCGAGTCTCCCTCCCCCGCCTGGAGAGACGGGAGACCGAGGGAGACTCGGGTGTTTGTTTCTCCCATCCGATTGACCTCCCTGCTCCTCCCTCCATAGTAAAGGAGGGGACCCCAGACTGTGAGACAGACACCAGCTGGACAGGAGGTGGGCAGGTGTTTCCATTACGCGAGGCGCTCCCGACAGACCAGTGGGTGCTGGGCCCCTCCTGTTGGGCACCCAGCACCTGGCCGGGACCAGCGCTGTGCTCCAGGGCCTCCCCGGCCGCTCCACCTCCTCAGGTGTACTTCCTGTACCCGGGCCCACTGCGCACGGCACAGCCCACGACCCTGAGGCAGCCGGCCTGACAGCTGCGGGCCCGCAGGGAAGGCTTAGGAAGGGCTGGGCGCCCCAGAGCATGGGGGTAGCCCTGCCCACAGCTGCCTGTGCTCCTGGGCCCCTGCCCTGCGGGCCCACACCCCGTGACCCCCTGAGGACCGGTCAGCCTCCGGCTCAGCCTGGTCAGACTCCCTGCTCCCAGCAGGGGAAGGGGTCACCGTCACTGTGGGCTCCCTGTGCTAAGGGCAGATCAGCTGGGCCCCCGGGAGGAAGGGCCCGTCGTCCCCACCAGCCCCGACTGCGTGAGGGCCGTGGAGTCCAGGCAGGCCCTGCCCCTTTGTCCCCTTCACAGGTGCCTGCTGCCACCCCAGGCCTGTGGCCCCGTGGACTGCCCTTCGCCCTGGTGCA
>NW_011476173.1:11321-15439 GCF_000754665.1 Bison bison bison | reverse complement strand
AGCGGGGCTGCCGGGTCTAGAGCTGGGCCTGAGCTTGTGTAGCGCCTCTAAGCCCCGCCTGGAGAGCGGGGCCTCTGTTCCCAACAGGGACTACTGTGGCCTCGTCTTGTGACTCCCATGAGGCTGGGCGGCTGGGTGACCGCTGGGCCTGGGCAGATCCTGCAGCGCAGTGCTGTGATGGCGTGCACACCCTGCAGCTGGACTTGTCGAGAGTCTAGGGCACTGAGCTGGGACCTTGGCACTGTGCTGCCCGAGGGTGGTCCCAGGGTCCCCAGAGGGGCCGCCCCCCCAGACTCTAATCCCCACCCCACATCAGGCCAGGCCCCTCGGCCTTTCCCGTCTCCCATTCTGTAGGGCCCCCTCCATCTGCCTGGATTCGCTAGGGCAGTCATCAGGCGTGGGAAGCCAGGGCGGCCTCCAACCCCCTGAGCCTGGGGTCTTGGCTCCTCAGATGCCAAGAAATGGTCCCGACAGTCTGAGAGAGCTTGGGAGCATCTTCCCCAGAGAAGCCTTCAGACAACAGTGCCGCCCCCCACCTGACCCGCCCTCGCCACGACCTTGAGACGGTAGCCCCACAGGACTCTGGACGACAACACTGCCTGCAGGCGCTGGACTTACGCTGATCTCCTGCACAGACGTGCTGTGTAGTTCACTTTCTATTTTATGGTTTATTTCCTGCTCTCTCACCCGCTCTCGGGTAGATTGTATCTTCCAGAGATGCTGTGACTGTGTAGTTTTTCCTACATACTCCATGGGGGATGGTGTCTGTGCCCCTTGGATATGAGCACTGCCACCCCTCACGAAAATGCCAAGCATATCTGCCTGACTCCCTTGGACGCTCACGCTGAGAACCAGCCGCCACGCTGTGAGGAAGCCCAATCAGTCAGCCACCGTGTGCGGATACTGGTCCGGCTACGGCCCCATCGTCTGCCGGCCACCAGTCCCTCAGCCTTCAAGTCCTCCCAGCCGCCACGGTCCAGCTGCACCAGGACAACCTGTCCACTGCAGAGCCCACGAGTGCCTGTTTCCTACCAGGGACCCCTGGGCCACTTCCCTGGCAGAAGGTGCTGGAAGCTGCCCCTGGACAGGCTGCCTGGCACACAGAACTGCTCAGTAAAGACACGTGCGTGTATTTACTGAGGAGCCTCCACACAGTCCCTGTGGCTCCCTGGCTCCAAGCGCTGGTTGTTTGCTGGGCGGGCAGGGAGGTCCCCAGAGGGCGAGGAAGAAAGGGAGCCTTTTCTGGGCCACATGGAATCGGCGGCATCCTCTGCTGGCTCCACTGCTGGTCGAGGGAGCCGCGAGGGAGCCACGGCTGGGCCTGCAGCACTCCTGAGTGCCGTCTCTGGGGCCTGCGAGCCTTTCATGGCAGAGAGGAGGTGGCTCTGGGCTCTCGTGGCCTCTGCCTCTGAGACCCAGCTGACAGCCCCTCCTTGAACTTGCCGGGTCCCAGGCCAGCAAGTGGCGAAGAGGAGGTTTCTGAAGAGAAAGGAGCGAGCCTGAAGCCCACAACAAAAGTCAAGAAGGGGCAGACTTTCCCTGGGCTGGGAAGAGCCCATCTCGCCTGTAGTGTGGGGTGCCGGGAGGTTGGGGTCTGTGTACAGGGGCAGTCAGCCCCTTTCCCAGCCCCCTGGCAGTGACTCAGGACAGAGGAGGGCTCAGCTGCCACCACGAGAAGCCAGGGAGCAGACTCAGGGCCCCTCCACCTTCCAGGGCTCCTGCTCCCGAGAGCTTAGCCCAGGCCTGCAGGCCCAGACACCTTCTGGGAAGCCACCAGTCCCTTGACCTGAGGTCAAGCCCAGGACTGGAGAACTTACCGAGGGCCCGAGGCAGTTGGGGACATGGGTGCCTTGCTTGGTTCCAGGTTGCCCGAAGGCCCTTGTGTCTGTTCCCAGTTCTGAGTGCAGTCTCTGTAGTCGGCCCTGCACTGGGTCCCTCTCCCCTGGGGACAAACAATGAAAGGCCTGTGAGTGTGACTGGGCAAGGGGCTGGCTGGCTCTGGCCCAGCACCCTTGAGCACCACATTTTGGGGCCAGATGTGGGCAGGTGTCCCTGACTTAGTGTGGCTGAGTGCAGGCCTCGAGGAGGTTTGGGATAGGGAGGGGCTGTTCTGCAAGGCCTCCCTGGCTTTAGCAGCCTTACTGCACCTCTCAGGACAAGGCGTGGTGACTGGGTGGGACTGGGGATGCCGCAGAGCTCGGCAATGGCTGCAGTCAGTGGCCCTTGGCCTGGGGCCAGGAGCTGTGAGGAGGACCCCCACCTGCACCAGCCTGGCTCTACCCAGCACCTTCCCGAGCTTGGAACCACACTCTTGCCTGGTCCAGTGGCCTGGCTGAAGCCATGCCATGAGGAGCAGAGGCCAGGTGGCCAATGCAAGGGCTCACTCCATCTCAGACGGGCATATGGACCACCAGCTTGCCACGCAGCGTCTCCCCTCTGAGCTGTGGCTTCCCTCTGAACGCCAAGTGCTTTCAGTTCAGTTCAGTTCAGTTGCTCAGTCGTGTCCGACTCTGTGACCCCATGAACTGCAGCACGCCAGGCCTCCCTGTCCACCAACTCCCGGAGTCCACCCAAATCCATGTCCATTGAGTCAGTGATGCCATCCAACCATCTCATCTTCTGTCGTCCCCTTCTCCTACTCTCAATCTTTCCCAGCATCAGAGTCTTTTCAAATGAGTCAGCTCTTCACATCAGGTGGCCAAAGTATTGGAGTTTCAGCTTCAACATCAGTCCTTCCAATGAACACCTAGGACTGGTCTTTAGGATGGACTGGATCTCCTTGCAGTCCAAGGGACTCTCAAGAGTCTTCTTCAACACCACAGTTCAAAAGCATGAATTCTTCGGCGCTCAGCTTTCTTTGTAATCCAACTCTCACATCCATACACAACATTGGAAAAACCATAGCTTTGACTAGATGGACCTTTTTTGACAAAGTAATGTCTCTGCTTTTTAATATGCTGTCTAGGTTGTTTGTAACTTTCCTTCCAAGGAGCAAGCGTCTTTTAATTTCATGGCTGCAGTCACCATCCACAGTGATTTTGGAGCCCAGAAAAATAAAGTCAGCCACTGTTTCCAATGTTTCCCCATCTATTTGCCATGATGTGATGGGACTGGATGCCATGATCTTCATTTTCTGAATGTTGAGCTCTAAGTCAACCTTTTCACTCTCCACTTTCACTTTCATCAGGAGGCTCTTTAGTTCCTCTTCACTTTCTGCCATAAGGGTGGTATCATCTGCATATCTGAGGTTATTGATATCTCTCCCGGCAATCTTGATTCCAGCTTGTGCTTCATCCAGCCCAGCGTTTCTCATGATGTACTCTGCATATAAGTTAAATCAGCACGGTGACAATATACAGCCTTGACGTACTCCTTTTCCTATTTGGAACCAGTCTGTTGTTCCCTGTCCAGTTCTAACTGTTGCTTCCTGACCTGCATACAGGTTTTCTGGAGGCAGGTCAGGTGGTCTGGTGTTCCCAGCTCTTTCAAGAGGGCTTTAAAGGGAGCCCCTAACCTGGCAACACATGTCCCTGAGCACCCAGGCTGGGTTCATCCCTGTGGGAGGGGAGAGGAGAGAGGAGCGGGGTCACCCCCATGTACATTAAAAAGTGAGGTTTCACTTGCCATTGCGACAGTTTTCTTCTTACAAAATACTAGACACTTGTGAGGAACCAGGTAGAAGCCCTGATAGATAAATGCCCCCAGCACATGGCTAGGCTGCCCCTGGTGACGTCCTGCCCGTAGTCCCTCCAGACTTTTCCTTCTGTGCACAGATGGTTGGTTGCATTTAAGAATGAGTTAAACTGTAGAAGTCATATGATAGTATAGAGAATGGGGGGAGGGCTCTCTGGGTCATGGCCCCATCTCAGTTGACCCTAGAAGGCCCCTGCTCTGGGCACACCCGCGGCTCTACAGATTACTACCCAGTCACCAAGCCCTGGGTAACCGGCCACCTCTGGTCCCGTAGTCCGGCTCTTAAGGCTTCTCGCGTTGGAGGCCTCCCACCTGCGCCCGACCCTCATCCCCGCCCGCACCTAGCTCTGAGCCCCATTCTCCGCCAGGAGGCCAGATCTCGGCGGATGGGCAGCTGGGGGCCGATTCCTAACGTGGGGTACGCA
>NW_011476173.1:10661-11221 GCF_000754665.1 Bison bison bison | reverse complement strand
TAACGTGGTGTAGGCCTGGCAGCCCTCCGGCCTTGGGACAGCCCCCGCGCCCCGCCCGTGCCGGGTCGGTCCAGCCCCTGAGCCACAAGTCCCACCGGCCGCGCAGGCTCCGGTCCCTGACCCCACCTTCGCTGCTCCGCGCGCGACTCCCTCTGCACCTGCACCGCATAGCGGGGGCACCGGGCGCCCGGCGGTGAATCCCGCCGCACCGAGGTGCCAACAACTTTGTTGACTAAATTCCTGAACCCGCCTGAACCGCGAAGCTAAAAATAACCAGCGCTCCCGCGCAGCGCCCGGCCAGGCCGCGCAGCGTCACCCGTGTCGAGAGGCCGGAATGTCCCGGCGCCACTACGCTAGCAGGCTGAACGCGGGCTCCCCGATGGACCGACGGAAAAAATCTTGGGAAGGGGCTGCGGGGTCACGGCCAGCCGGCGGCGGGGTGACGAGGTCACCAAGGAGCACCCCTCGCCCCGATCCCCGAAGCTCTGGCCACTCCGTGGAGGACGCGAGGCATCGGAGGCCGCAGGCAAGGCCCCGCGCCGCCCGCGCGCCCCCAGCTC
>NW_011476173.1:9937-10434 GCF_000754665.1 Bison bison bison | reverse complement strand
GAGGCGGCGGGGCCCCCCAGGCGATGGCCACGGAGCTGGCGATGGGCGCCGAGCTGCCCAGCAGCCCGCTGGCCATCGAGTACGTGAACGATTTCGACCTGATGAAGTTCGAGGTGAAGAAGGAGCCGCCCGAGGCCGAGCGCTTTTGCCACCGACTGCCACCCGGCTCGCTGTCCTCGACGCCGCTCAGCACGCCGTGTTCCTCCGTGCCCTCTTCGCCCAGCTTCTGCGCGCCCAGCCCCGGCACCAGCGGCGGCGCGGGGGGCGGCGGCGGCGCGGCGCAGGCCGGGGCAACCCCGGGGCAGGCGAGTCGGGGGCCCCGGCGCCGTCGGGGGGCGCCTCGGGGAAGCCGGCGCTGGAGGATCTGTACTGGATGAGTGGCTATCAGCACCACCTTAACCCCGAGGCCCTCAACCTGACGCCCGAGGACGCGGTGGAGGCGCTCATCGGAAGCGGCCACCACGCTGGGCACCACAGCGCGCACCACCCAGCGGCCG
>NW_011476173.1:4718-8952 GCF_000754665.1 Bison bison bison | reverse complement strand
GCGCGGGCCGCCCGGGGCCTGGACTTGGACTCCGCAGCTCAGGGCGAGGACGCACGGCCGCGCCGAGCCTCCCCAGCGCGCCGGCCCCCGCGTGAGTGCCACCGCCTCCGGCCGGGCCGGCCCCGCGCGCCTTGTCTGCAGGCGCCGGACAGAGGCCCGTCCCTCGGCGCGGTCTCCTCTCTCCCGGCTTGCGCACCTTCCCGGGTCGCCATCCCGACGCTGTTCCAATTCCTCTGCTCGGAGCACGGCGACTCCCAGGAAGCTGGACCGGGTCGAAGTCCTTCCTGGCGTCCGCTTGTACATACGTGGAGCGCGGTTGTGCGCCCGACCTCACCCGGACCGCCACGGGCAGCCGGCGCCACCCTGCACCCTTGGTCTCCTTTCTTTTGGCCTCCCTACCCAGGCCTTTTGTACTCCTTTTCGAAGCGGTACTTATTTTCGAAGTATTTATATTTATTTTGCTCGGTGATCAGAAAAGGAAACCCCGGAGAAGCTCCCTTCTTCCCGCCGGGGTTGCCCTCGGATGTCCGTGTGTCCCAGCATGTGTCGCTCGCTCGGAGGGTCCTGGCCCCTGCCTGCCCGCTTGCCCGCCTGCCCCCCACCCTGCCACTGGCGTCCCCTAGAGATTGACGTGGAGGAGCATTATCTATGCTGTGTTCAGTCCTGCTGCCCTACTGTACTCCGGGGTGGGGGGAGGGGGGAGGGAGCTGGCCGGGACTTCCGTGCTGCTATTTCTCTATGCACCAGATCGTATTTATGGCTCCTGGGGAAGTATATCTTATTTTAACCCTCAAGAGAAGTGAAAAAAAAAAAAGTAATGCACAGTATTTCTAGCAGAAAAAAAAATTTTTTTAAAGAGGAGGTTTCGCCTGAATCTCCTGGCATGGAGTCCGGTGGAGAAAGTGTATAATTTTATTTTAATTTAAAATGTGTTTCGTTTTGTTTGTGGATTCTTTTTTAAACAACCTGATCACTTTTGGAGTGGCCAGAAGAGGGAGGGAAGGCCGAGCTCTGGCCCCTTTAAGCCCCCAGCCCCTGACTACACCCTGCACCCCGGCCTGGGCTCCTTCCACGCCAGCTCGTGGGGGGCCTGGGAGATACCAACTCCTTGCAAGTTTTGTTGTGCTGTGGGATTTCGTTGGGTTCTTTTTTCATTTGCTACGAAACTGAGGAAAGAAAAAAACACACACACAAAATAAATTCATTTAGATCCAAAAGTTATTGGAGCCTGGCTGGTTTTTCTGTGGTTTTCGTTTCTGCCATATTTCTTCCTGAATAGAAAGAAAAGGAGTTTCCCAAACTAAGCCCTGCCTTAGCTCCAGGTGACCCACCCCCGTTGAAGCGGGGAGTGGCCGGAGTTGTTTAAAAAGGCTGCTGCCAGGGCCCGACCGGTAGGAACCTGCCCCCGAGCTGCCCCGTGGGGAGGAGGCCGCACAGTGAGGCCCTGACCCCCACGACAGCCCAACGCAACCCCAGGCTAAAGGCCACCCTTGGTAGCACGATGTGTCCTGGGCAGGGCAAGCGCTGTCCTCAGCTCTTCTGAGCCTGCGGTCTCCCACCTGCAGGACCAAGGCCTGGACTGCGGGAGCAACGGGCAGGGCAGCACCCTGGAAACTTCGCCCTGGGGGGCTGGAGTCAGCGCAGGGGCCTGGGGTCAGCGCAGGATGCTTGGCCAGTACCTCGGTTCACACTGGGATTGGGGCAGGGTCTGGTGAACCCTGTGGTTTGCATGTTTGGAGCCCGCCGGCCTCGGCAGAGCACCCCACTATTCTGTCTGGGGGCACCAGCTCCTCCTCTGGGCTGGGAGAGCTGCGGTTCCCGAGAGGACATCACCTGAGTTGGTCTCAGAGTCAAACCAAGAGGCAGAGCAAAACCGAGGGCCGCCCCCTCCCTCTTTGCTTTAGAATGAAACTTAGAACCAGGAGGCTGGGTCTCTGGGAGGAATGGAGCAAAATCCCCAAACACAGGTTGAGCACCCCAACCGCCCGGGAGGGAGCAGGCTTCTCTCGGTGAGCAAAACTGCTGCTGCAGAGAGAAGTAGAAATGCAGGGATGGGGATGAATTAAGGGTAGCTGGGGAGGCTGCAGCATGGCCAGGGGGCACCAGGAGGGTTCCTGCCGGCCTGGCCAAGGAGGAGCCCAGAGTCTGCGTGCTTGGGAGGGCCGGCCGCTGGCTGGTGTGGGTGAGGGCACCTTAGTTTTCACCGCTGTCACCTAAGGAACCACTGGGGAGTCCTCCTGGCAGAAAAAGCAGGTTGAGGGCTGCGGGCCTGACAGTATTCTTTAGGGGGAGGGAGCCAGGCTCCCTCCAGCACCCCAGGCCTCCCAGAGCCCAGTTCTCGGGGCCTGGATCCAGCGTGGGGGCTTGGGGAGGCCTGGGAAAGGGGTCACCCCCACCGCAAAGCGCAGCTTGGGCTCCTGCTCGGGCTCGTCTGCCGGCCGCTGAGCCGGGCTGGTTTCACTTTCCTCTTCTGTTTCCTTTTCCTCCCTCCTTCCCTTTCCTTCCTCCCCACCCCCTTCTTTCCTCCAGTTATCCCTCTAAGATAAAATGGAGAAGGCAAATGAACCTACAAGACCTGGAAATTATTCGGAGAGACAGGAGGAGCACTCATGTGTGAGTTTAGAAACAAATCTTTTCCCGAAAGCTTTTGAGAGGATGCAGACAATGGCAACCCACTCCAGTGTTCTTGCCTGGAGGATCCCAGGGATGGGGAGCCTGGTGGGCTGCCGGCTATGGGGTCACACAGAGTTGGACGTGACTGAAGCGACTTAGCAGCAGCAGACCTCCTGCAGGAAAGCAGGCAGCCTGTGGAGAGTAGACCAGAGGCCCCCACGTGCCCCCTCAGGGCGCCCCCTTCTAGCAGGGCGCCGCCCCCATAGGTGCTGGGGGCTGAAACTCTGCCCTCACCGGAAGGATTGCTGCAGCCCGTGGGGGCCCAGGAGGGAGGTACCTGGTGGAGGGCCACCGCCTCACCACACCTGGGGACCTTGGGCGCGCTCAGTGCTCGGGGTGTCTGTGCCCATGTGTGTGCCTGTGATGCAACTCGTGTCCTGTAGGTGTGAGGGGCAGTGACTGCACCAAGACCCTGGAGCCACCTGGACCAGGCTGAGAGGGACCTGGCGGGGCAGGGAGGGCCCCAGCCTGGGGTGGAGGGCGCTGCCCGTCCAGGCTGCACTGCACGCCCAGGTCTCTGGGCTGTCATGCCCACTGGATGTTCAGGGGCCGTGGTGGCCCCTCGCCTCCCAGCTCAGCCTAACCCAGCGCCTCGGGCGGGCAGCGATGCCAGCTCACACTGCCACGCTCTACACTCTGGGAAGAGGCTCCCTGAACCATCCTGCAGACAGAAGCTGCACCTCGAAGCCTTGGGCCCACCCCCGACCCCCCACCCTGCCCCTGCCTCTGGGGGGATTCGTTTTTCACTCCTTTGTGACTTCATTCAGTGTGAATCCCAACTCTGCCTCGTCCACTGGAGACCGGAGGCCAGACCAAGATGACAGCCCTGCCCGGAGCGGGGAGAGACAGCTGAGCGCCTGGAGGAAAGGAGGGGCGACGATTCTGGGGGGCCTGGGACGTTAGAGCAGATCTGGGACAGCCTGGAGGGCGGCATGCAGGCAGTGTTCCCAGGGGCCAGAGTCGCCCTCCTGAGGCCTGGGGGCCAAGAGTGCGACCCTGGAGAGGACAGGGAGGCACACTCACACAAACACGCTGGACACAACATGTGTCAACTCATTACACACGTGACACATACGATCCACACGTAGACAGCTGCACACCTGTGGCCCGCACACAGCTCCCCTAGGCTGCCCCACCTCAGGGAGTCCCTCCCTGCCCGCTGGGATCCCCAGGGCTACCTGCCCTGAGAGCCCCAGCTCCCAGCCCAGGGAGGCTGCCTGAGTTGAGAACTGGTCACCCGTACCCCACCCCAGCTTACCCCAGCCTCTGGGGGCGGCAGCATTTCAGGCCCCGCCCCATATGCAGAGCACCCGGCTGGGCCTCCCCCTCCACTGGTGCAGGGGTCCCTATACCCCAAACACACATTCACACACGCCACAGCTGCCCGCCCTCTGCAGCTGGTTAAGGGCTCCAGCAAAAACCCTGAGCTGGGATTCCAAGAGAGAGGCTCTGGCCCCCTTCCCCAGCTGCTGGCCCTACCCAGAGGGGACTCTATACTGGGGGCACCCCAATTCCATTTGTAGCCTCCCCACCCCTCTCCATTTCCACAGCAGCCCTGCCC
>NW_011476173.1:3574-4368 GCF_000754665.1 Bison bison bison | reverse complement strand
CCCTGCCCTCTGGAGGGGACTGTCTGCAGGCCCCTCCCTGGCCTCCTATTTATAGCTGCTTGGGGTGGGGTCAGCCAAGGCCAAGGTGTCCTCCTCCCTGACCTCCCCCTCCCCAGGATGGGCGCACATTCAGCCACATGGGCCTGGGTCTCCTCACCTCTAGCTGCTCCAGGAAGCAGACAAGCAGGAGGTTTGAGCTGGCCACAGTGATGACAGGCTGTGTCGTCCCCAGCACTTGGAGGCGACAGTTGAGGGACAGAGAAGGGCCACCAGTCAGTCCTGCGGGAGTCTAAAGCTGTCCCCTTGCCGAGCACCTCACCCTGCCAGCGGCTCTGAGCACAGGACCAGCCCACTCACCTCCCTGGGCCCTCCCTGGGTCAGCAGTTCCCCAGGCCAGAGTCACCCCCACCCACTTGCTGGGGAGGCCCTGTTAGGGTGCTGGGAACTCGGCTTTGGCCCTGCCCGCCCACCCAGATACAAGCCCAGCCCACCTCGCCACCGGGGGACACTAGCCCCAGTGGAGAAGGGCCAGCCTGGAAAAGAAGGCCTCCTTTTCTCCAGGGGAGGGGACTCATTCATCCACTCGGAACTATCCACTAGTCACTACTGCCTGCCAGGCCTATTCTTGGAGGTGAGGTCAGACCTGGGAGCAGGGAGCCCACCGCCTCCACCCCGGGGCGGTGGTGCAGACCAGCTGTAGGGGCTGGCGCCAGGCGGGGGGAGGCAGCAGAGACCCACCGCTGACACCTGGGGCCCCAAGACCTGGGATAGAACTTTCCCGGCTGAGGGATCTG
>NW_011476173.1:0-2866 GCF_000754665.1 Bison bison bison | reverse complement strand
CCCCGGCTCCTCTTCATCCCTGGCCCCCTCCTTAAGGAAGCTTCCAGGTGGACCCTGCTTCCTCGCCGAGGGAGGAGAACCGGGTCGGAACATTCTCACGACTCGGCTAGAACCCTGCTAAAATGCTGGTGCCTGACTTGCATTTCTAGGGCGCTCAGACTGAAGTCACAGAGCAGGCGACAGAGACCAGGTTTTCTTTGGGCCCCGAGTTGGTCGCAGGAGGAGGCAAGTGTGGGGGGTAGAGAGGCCTGCAGGGAGACCCCCCAAAAGTCAGGGGGTGGTGCTGAAAGAAGCAGGCGGTGGGTGTGGGATGTCAGCCCAGTGCTGGCAGGAGCCAAGGGGGAGGGGTGCTCCAGCTGCCCGCGGCAGCAGCCCTCCGCCTGTCTCTCTTGGCCCTGCTCTCCCGTGAGCCTCACCACGCCCTCCACGCTGGCCTCCCTGACTCTGGAATCCTTGCTGGCTGACACCCCATGAAGGGGGCTGAGGCCAGCTGCAATCAGCCATGCCAGGCTCAAAGGCCCCCGCCTTCCCAGACCACCGCCCTCAGCCCCATCCCATCCCACTCCATCTCCTTTCCTCTCACCCCGCCCCTTGGGCTTCCACCTGGACACTAGCATTGCTCTAGTCTGGTCCCAGCCCTCCAGGGGACCAGCCTCCCTTCTTTCCCACAGCCCTCCTCTGATGGCCCTCTGTCCCGCCCTGTCCTCAGAGAGGGCCCAGGAATGTCGTGGAGTGTCCAGCATGCACCAGACTCCAGATCTCCTGATGGCCTCCTGGGAATGGTCCTGGGGTGGCAATGGCCCGTTCTGCAGATGAGGGGCTGGGTGTGGAGACTGGGCATGGGGGAGGAGGCTCAGCAGGGCCCCAGAGGCCAGCTGATGATGCCCAGGTGCCCAGTTGCTCTGCTAAGGATGGTCCTGCTGCCCCTTCTTCCTCAGTGACAGACCTGGGGGAGCAGTGGGGACCCCTCACGGCTCCCTCTCTGCAGGGCACAGGTGCCCCAGGGAGCCCTGAGGACACAGCAGGAGCAGGATGCCCTCTGCTCCCCTGAGACAGCAGGGGTTTGAAACAACCGGCTGAGGTTAGGGCCCACCCAGAGCCTGACCCCAGCTTCTCCCTCCTGCTTCTGGTCTCTCCTCTTCAGCTCCAGGCAGGAGCTGCCTGTGGCTCCCCAGTGCCCTCACCCCCAGCTCCTGAGGGTCTGACCACAGCTCTGGGGCCTTAGGGCTCTCTGATTCCTTTCTCAGGCGGCTCTTCCTTCTTGTCGCCTCAGCTGACTCTGACCCTTTCCTAGTATCCCCTTTGCTGAACCCTACGGTCCCCTGCTCATCCACCCCAGACACAGGCGGTAGACAGAGGGCTTTTCGCCCCACCGTGAGCAGTGAAGGTCCCGCCATGTGGCCAGCAGATCAGCCCAGTTCCACTGCCCTTGGCTGGGGCCGCAACACAGCTGACCCCTCCCCATTCCAGGGCACCCCCAGAGTGTGGAGCTGGGGAAGGAGCCAGAGGGGCCCTGGTGGGTGGTGGGGGATGGTCCCTGACCCGCATCCCTGGGCCGGAGGAGGCTTTCCTCCAGCGCTGACTGCGGAGGTGAGGAGGGCCGCCGTTCCTTCCCAGGCTGGGACACGTGACTGCGGGTGTGAGTGGCAGAGGGTGTCGAGGTGGCACTTCCAGATGTGTGTCTCAGTGTGTGAGACGTTCTGGCTGGGTCGCCGCGGGACACGCGTGGAAGCACCGCGCCGGGACCTGTTACTCCGGGGCGGTCGGGTGTGAGCGCAGCTCGGGAACGGCGGGGGGGCCGCGCTGGTGCGCTGGAGGGGCTGCGCTGGGGGTTGAGGGCGGGCTCTGCTCGATTAGGAAGAAGCCCGTCAGCAAGTTAAGTAAATGATAGAGTAAGTCAGAGTGAGGTGAGCACCGCGGACAGTAAAATGGGCGGGGCAGCGGCAGGGAGAAGGTGTGCGGAGGGGTGTGGAGGGTGTGGGGGTGGGGTGGGGTGGGGTGGGGTGTGGAGGGTGGGGAGGGGTTGGGTGGGAGGGTGGGGGGAGGGGTTTGGGTGGGGAGGGTGGGGGAGGGGTTGGGAGGGGAGAGGCGAAGAGCCACCAGGGGCAGGGGTGCCCAGCCAGGCATGAGCTGGAGGTGGGGCCCACCCCATGGGGCTGTAGTGGAGGAGGGGCTTCGGTGAGGGTAACTCTGGCCCCAGAGCCTCCACCCCAACAGTGGTCAGAGCTGGTCCCTCCATCCCACCAGCCCCCCAGGAGAGCCAGGGTCGGAGTCTGGCCTTGGTGCCCCCGAAGGGCAGCCCCTCAGGCACTTTGTGGGTGCTGGCAGACACACCACCAGCACCCTGACACCTCACGAGTCCAGGAAGCACAGGGTGGTGTGGAGGGTTCCACCTGGAGCCTGGCAAGGCCCCTTCCCTGGAGCAGAGTGGGGCTGCCCGTGCCTGGGCACTGGGTCATGGGAGTCTGGGTGGGCAGAGGCCAAGCCTAGGGGCCCGGTCTGGTTGGGGAGACACCTCCGCTGGCTCCCCAGGCTCCCGGAACCCAATCACCACCCCACCCACACCAAGGCCAGCGTCAGACCTGATTCTGTTCCCAGTCTGCTCCTCACCAGCTGGAAGTAGGAGGAGTGACTTCTGTGGGCTCAATCACCTCGTTGGTGAAAAGGACACTGAGCTCCCCTTGTCCACACCTGTGTCCACCAGGGTCTTGTGAGGAATAAAGGAGAGAAGGCAAGTCCTCTGTCAGTCTGGGAAGGCTTCCTGGAAGAGGAGGCTCTGTACAGGGGGGAGCAGGACATGTCTCTCCAGGTGCACTGGGGCAGGGTTTGCAAAAGGGGTTGCAAACTATGGCCACATTTGTGGAAG
>NW_011476172.1:24884-26005 GCF_000754665.1 Bison bison bison | reverse complement strand
GCGGTGGAGAGGGGGCAGGATGGAGAGCTGGGCAGCGTGAGGCAGCGGGCAGCGTGGGAGATGGAGGGAGGCCAGTGGTCAGAGTGGGAGATGGGGTGCGAGGCGAGGAGAGCAGGGTGGAGGGGCAGAGCGCCCGGCCCCCAGTGTCGGGGGCAGGGTGGCCGAGCCCAGCTGGCTGCTGGCTGACCGCAGGCTCCTGCCGGCCCCCAGGAGCCCCAGCCTCAAGGGTTTGACAACCAGGCTTTCCTCAACGACTCGGACGACGCCAACTGGGCGCCGGCGCCTAGCCCTTCACCCAGCCACGCCCTGCCGGCGCCCCGGGAGCCCGAGCCCCCGGAGCCCGCGCCGCCCAGCCCTGAGACCCCGCGTCGGCTCCCAGAGGCCCCTGCCAAGGCCGCGGACGGGGGCAGCCCGGCGGCCGTGAGGTCCATCCTGACCAAGGAGCGGCGGCCTGAGGGCGGCTACAAGGCCGTGTGGTTCGGAGAGGACATCGGCGCCGAGGCCGACGTGGTGGTTCTCAACACGCCAGCCTCGGAAGCGGGTGGCGCTGGCGACTCTGGCAGCGAGGGCAGCGGCGACGAGGCTGCGGATGCCCAGGACGCGCCTGGTACCTACTCCATCCACTTCTAACGCCACCTCCCCCCAGAGTCTGGACCCCGAGAGTCGGCTTGGTGGCTGTCCCCACACTCCACGGCGCAGAATAAACTAACATTTTCGGTTCTGCGGGGACGTGTGCTGGCCGCCAGGGGCGCTGGGGGAGCCGCGAGGGGCGGGCGGTCTGGGCACTGCTTTGAGCTCTCGGCGCCGTTTCCCGGAAACCACCGGCTGCGCGAGGGGTTTCCCAGGCTTGGTGCCAGCTGGTGGCCAGGAAGTTCCTCTCCTGGTCTGACCACGGCCGACTCGACATGGACATTCTTCGTCTGGGGGAGGCTGAGGAGCCACTTGGCCAGAAGCCCCCCTCAAGGACTCGTGTGGGAGGGTGTGGGCCCCGGGACCGTCCCGAGGGTCACACTGCTGCACCTGTGGGCCACAGTGAGGGCAGTAAACGCTCTGGGGCGCTCGCGGAGGCACCTAGTCCAGGCGGCTGGACTGATTGGCGGTGGGGGGTGTGGCCCAGAACG
>NW_011476172.1:23156-23919 GCF_000754665.1 Bison bison bison | reverse complement strand
AAAAGTGTTTGCTCGTGAGCCCCAGGGGAGCAATCTCCCCACGGGTGACTCCGCGTCCTGAGGCTGAACGCGGCCCGAACCTGCGCCAGGTACTGGGGAGACCCAACGCGGGAAGAACCCGAGTGAAGGCTTCGTCGGACTCCGGGGTCGATTCTCGGAGCAGTGACCACGGAGGTCGGTGGAAGGCACGGGTGCGGGATGCGCTTCGCAGAGCAGTGACCAGGAGGGAGCGGGCTGCACGGATGTCGGCGCGGGGCCCGGGTCCGGAACTCGGGGACCTGGACGGGGAGGTGGCGGTGACGCGCGGGGCGTGGCGGGTTAGGTTCGTTTTCCGCAACGCCGGGTTTCGTTTTCCTGCGGCCGTTCCCGTCGCGCCCCCGTAGGGCCCAGCCCGGACGCCGGCTCAAAACCTGTGACGCTTCGTGCGCGCGCCGGCCACATCTGTAGCCACATCCAGCGCCGTCTTGGCCAGGACTCACCTCCGCAACGCCGTGACGGGAAGCCCGCGCCTGTGACCCCCCGACATCCGGGACTACCTGTGGAGACTGACAGACAGCCCTCCTCTCTCTTCTGCGCCAACCCCCGACCGCGCCGCGACCCCAGCCCTCTGAGCACAGGGCGTGCCGCTCTCTCCAGGCCCAGCCTTTGCGGAGGGACCAATGGCCGAGGCTCCAGACCGGTGAGCCCGCCTCCCTGCCCGGTGCCGGCCCCACGTCCCCGGCGGCCCCCTTGCGCCCTGACACCTGGCTGCTCCGCCCGCAGG
>NW_011476172.1:22615-22916 GCF_000754665.1 Bison bison bison | reverse complement strand
GCAGCGGTGGAGGCGCCCCGCCGATCCCTGAGAGTGCGCTGCGGGCCTCCTGGAAAACCAACTTCCGCTGCGCTCTGCGCAGCACGCAACGCTTTGTGATGTTGGAAAACAACTCGGGGGACCCTACCGACCCTCATAAGGTGTACAAGATCAGCTCCGAGCCGGGGTGCCCAGGTGAGGAAGGCCGGGGGTGGGGGAGGGGCGCTGCCGGCAGGGGGACTGTGCTGTGTCCTGGGAGTAGCTGCCAAGTCAGATTTTAGGTTTTAGAAGCTGGCGCCAGTTAGACGGGAGGCAGCACTGG
>NW_011476172.1:18833-22515 GCF_000754665.1 Bison bison bison | reverse complement strand
CAGCGCAGCCCAGCTTCCGGGACCAAGGGGGCGTTGACATCCCTCACTTCAGCGTTTCCCCAACCCTAATTCTCCCTCAGAAGGCCTAGGCTTTGACCAGGGGGAGGACGAGGCCCTAGAAGATGCCCCACCTGCAAGGGTAAGGCCCCTGTGCACTCTTGCATCCTGGGTCGAGGCTGCTCCCTCCCTGGGCCTGGGGGCAGCTCATTTATGCTGGCGCTGTCCTCTTCTGCAGGGTGGCCTCCTGGGGCCCTGCCTGGCAGCAGATACTGGTGAGAGCCTGGGGCACCGGCTGAACCCTGAACCCTGCCCCCCAAGCCTAGCTGGAGATGCCGGGGACCTCTTGATCCAGGCGCTGCAGCAGAGCTGCTTGGAGGACCATCTGCTGGATCTGACCCCCCCAGAGGCTCCTGGTGAGGGCCTCTTGCAGGGGGTGGGGAGTGCTCCACCCTGCAGGGACAGGCAAGACAGCAGAGTGCCTGGAGAGAGAGAGGGTGGCCCAGGGGAGGGGGTGCTTGGCAGGGATGGTGCTGGTCACAGCTGGGCCAGTATAGCTGGGCCTCTGCAGGGCCAGAGCCCTCTGCTTGGGAGCTGTACTTGCCACAGAGAAGGTGGTGCCTCCAGCCTCAGGCCACAGTCCCAGGAGCCAGGGAACGTGTGGGAAAGGGAGGACCTGGGGGCCCAGGTGTCACCTCAGGCTTCTCTTCCTTTCCAGATGCAGGCCCACCCCCAGAGCCCTGGCAGCCCCTAGAGGCAGAGCCCCACATGGGAGCCTCTGCCAGTGCCTGCACGCCAATGGCAGGGGGGCCGCCCCTGGCTGGCCCTGGCTACTCACAGCTTGGTTTGCAGCCGGAGCCCAGCCTAGGGGCCCTGGACTTGAGCATCCTGTATAAAGGCCGAACCGTGCTGCAGGAGGTGGTGGGGCGTCCACGCTGCGTGCTGCTGTACGGCCCTTCTGCTGTAGCTGGAGGGGCTCCAGCGCCGCAGCAGGTAGTCTTCCCCAGCCCTGCCGGGCTGCCCGACCAGAAGCAGCTCCACTACACGGAGAAGCTGCTGCAGCATGTGGCTCCTGGCCTGCAGCTGGAGCTCCGGGGGCCGTGGCTGTGGGCCCGGCGCCTGGGCAAGTGCAAAGTCTACTGGGAGGTGGGGGGGCCCCTGGGCTCAGCCAGCACCTCCAGCCCCGCTCGCCTGCTGCCCCGGGACTGTGACACGCCCATCTTTGACTTCGGCACCTTCTTCCAAGGTCAGTGACGCACCTGCCTTGGGGCTCTGGGCCCTCTGTGCCCCGCCCCCTCACCAGAGCCCTGTTCCATAGAACTGGTGGAGTTCCGGGCCCAGCAGCGCCGCGGCTCCCCGCACTTCACCATCTACTTGGGCTTCGGGCAGGACCTATCAGTGGGGAGGCCCAAGGAGAAGAGCCTGGTCCTGGTGAAGGTGAGGGGCCAGGTCCCAGGGAGGGGGAGGCTGCACACAGCCCCCACCTGGCCTGACAGCACCCTCCCCGCAGCTGGAGCCGTGGCTGTGCCGGGCGTACCTGGAGGCTGTGCAACGCGAAGGTGTGTCCTCCCTGGACAGTGGCAGCCTCAGCCTCTGCCTCTCCAGCTCTAACAGCCTCTACGAAGACCTGGAGCACTTCCTGGAGCACTTCCTGATGGAGGTGGAACAGGCTGCCTAAGCCAGACCCCCGACCCCTTCCAATCCAATAAAAAGATCTAAGGGGACTTCGCTGGCGGTCCAGTGGTTAAGACTGCATACTTCCAATGCAGGGCACACAGGTTCAGTCCCTGGCTGGGGAACTAAGATCCTACATGCCACACAGCTTGGCTAAGAAACAAAAGAAAAAGCTTCTAAGAACCATGCCAGTGTCCACTGGGGGCAGGCTTGGAGCTCGGGCTCTGGAGGGGCATCGTGGATTCAGCGGATCACACTGTGGGCCCTGCCCCCACAGGCCCCTGTGCACGCCCCTTCCCTCTTCTACTTCACAGTGAGAGCTCTGGCCACGCTTTAGAGCCAACAAACTGCTGGGAGTGCACAGACGTCCCCCTGTGCCAGAGAGGCAGCCCTTGGGTCCCTCTGCTGTGAACGAGGACTCCGTCTGCTTTGCCCAAGGCCTGTTTCTGGCCAGTGGGAACTGCCAACAGGGTGCCACCTGGGAGGTGGGGAGCCAAGTATACACCTGAGCAACTATCTTGTCTGTGAAACACAAGGGAGCAGAAGGCTCACTAGGGGTGAAGTGCCCACCCGGGCCCACGCTTTCTCACCACCTTTCAAGTACTGAGCCAATCAGACATTTCTAAAGAGAATCCATTTTTGATAAATTAGAACACAGTGGGAACAGTGTGTATCTATAATATACATATAAAAAAGTCCAGTTTCAAACTATGAGCAAAGCAGGTGCACAGACCACGTGTGATCACAGGAACCCTGAAAACGGGAGGGCGGGGTGTGTCCGGTGTTCTGCTCCCGCCGCTCCTCAGCCCTCGGCGCTCTGGGCGGGCGGCTCCTCGCCGGCCTCGGCCCGCCGGTGTCTGCGCATGTGCCGGTACTTGTCCACGTAGGCCTTCACCAGGTTGCCCACCTTCACGGGGTTGATCTCCCCGCTCTTGCTGTGGCAAATCTGGGGGAGGGGGAACAGTGACCCAGACATCCCTCTGCTCCCCACATGGTCATGGATCATGGGGACCAGGCCCTGGGGACCCTGTGAGGGGCAGCGGGCAGGCCGACGTGCGTCTACCTGCTCTGCCCACCACAGGGTGGCTGACAGCCCTCCTCAAGCAATCTGACATGTCCGCCTCTAGGGGTCTCTTTTTCCTAGCCGTGAGTGGGGTTAAACGTAGTGTTGCTCAACCTCTTTAACAACCGCTCACAAACAGCAGCCTTTACACCCCAAACACCTAAGTGGCCGGCTACAGCGAGGGGGTGTGGGGTGTGGCCACGCAGCCCAAGGCTCACAGGCCCCGCCCACCCAGCCCAAGGCGCACAGGCCCCGCCCACCTTCTGCACCGCCTTGCGCAGGATGTCCCTTATACTCCTCCTTGGTCACCTCCCTCTTCTGGTAGAAGGGCTTGATGGCCAGCTTCACCTCCTCCACGGCCCGCTCCTGCACGTGCAGCTTCTTCATGTACTGGGGGCAAGGACACCGGTGAGGGCTCGGCACCGGGCTACCGGCCCGCGCCTGCCCCTGGAGGAGGAGCAGGGGTCTCACCTCCTCATTCTTGGCCTTCTCTGGGGTCGGCCTGGGGGGAGCCGTCCTCTCCTCAGAGTTGTTGGCAGCAGTGGTGGCGGCAGCGTGGCCAGCTGGCTCTGAGGCTGCAGTCGGGGTGGTGGACACTGGGGCCATGCTCTGGGCCGCCCCGCAGCCCGGGAGGGGCAGGCTCCCCTGGAGGAGGAACTGGACCGCGGGCTGGCTGATAGGTGCATAAGGCGGGATGCCCGATGGCAGGGCTGGGCCGGGGGGCAGGCTGGGGCTCTGTACCTGGGCGAGAACACAGCCTGCTCGGCCTCTGCACACTCACTACCCCGTGCCCCCAACCCCACTTCTGAACCCTAAGAGCCCAGGCAGCAAGGGCTGGTGCATGCGGCTCTCAGACCCAACCCAGCCCAGCCCAGCCCACATAGCCTGGGTGCAAGGCCACATCCCTCCAGCCCAGGGGCCCACCTGAGAGGGGTCAGTGTAGGGGAA
>NW_011476172.1:17688-18733 GCF_000754665.1 Bison bison bison | reverse complement strand
AAGCAGGGGCCGGCGGCTCAGAGAAGGGTGCCTGCTGGAACCCAGCCATGGGGCCCACGTCGTCCGATTCCCAGACTCCTTCCCGGGGCTTTTGTGGCCTGTGAAGTGGTGTCCCTGGGGGCCAACATATGGGAGTGGGTGTTCTGGGGCCCTCTAGGCCACAAGACTGCCTCCTGGCTAGAAAATTCCAGAAAAGCGTCCTGAAGCGCCCAGGGCAGGCGCCGCCATCCCACCCCCAACGACCAAGGCAGCCTGGGAGTTACCCAAGGATCACTCCCCGCCCCCTCAAAGTGCCTACTCACACAGGCCTCTGTCATTGGCCGGGGCCCCGCACTCTGCCTCCTGGAGGTTCCAGGTGACCCTCTTCACCAGCGCCTTAGCCCGCAGCAGGGGGTTCTGAGAGGGGCCTTCCTCCTTCCCCACAGGCGTCCCGCCCGGAGCCTGGGCTCCCAGGGCACAGGGCACTGTGGCGGCCTCGTCTGCGTCCTGCTGGAGCAAGTGCTTCTCCTGGGGGCCCTCGGTCCCAGGCGAGGGCTGTGCCACGTCTTCACCGTGGATCCGAGACACCTCCCTCCGGATGATGGCCATGGCCAGGCTGGTGTCGTGCTGGGGGCCAGCTGGGGGCATGGTGGTCTTGGGCAGGAGGTCACGCTCTGGGGAGGAGTCCGTGCTCTCCGGGGAGGGCGGGGAACTCATATCATCAAGCTGCATGAAGATGGTGTCACTGGAAAAGTCCTCAAAGAGGTGCCCCGCCTCCACAGAGTCGCCATAGTCCACGTCCTCCGCTGGACACGCGGCCAGCACCTCCGGGACTGGGGCAGTCTTGTCGACTTCGGGCCCTTCTGGCAAGCCGTCTGCTCCCGCTGAGGATGGGGGTCTAGCCGGGGACCTGGCTGGGGGCTCCCTGTCTGGCCTGGGCTCCCCCTGGGGAGTGGGTGCTGCAGAAGCCTCTTTCGGGGCCAACTTCCGCTCAGGGGAGTGGGGGCGGGGCCGCGAGCGCTTCTCCCGGGACCGAGGCCGCCGGTGCGCCCGGGGCCGGTGTTCC
>NW_011476172.1:16133-16670 GCF_000754665.1 Bison bison bison | reverse complement strand
AGCGGGCCGGGGGGCTGGGGGCCCCCCCCGGAGTGCGTGCTGGGCTCCTGTGCGCCCCGGTTGCTGGGCTCACCCTCCACCCGGGCCCCGCAGCCAGGCTGTCCAGGGCCCTCCCTGCCTGTCAGCCGGCTGATGCAGGAGCTGGGGAGCTCGACGCCCTGCCTACTGGCAGGGCCCTCGTCCCCCCGGCTGCTGTCTCTCCTGATCTTTGGTATCCTGGGGAGCTCGGAGATGTCTGTCCGCCTGGGAGCTGGTCTCGGGGCCTGGCCCGGCACTGTACTCTTGGAGGGCGAATCAGAACTGCTGTGTGAGGCCTTCAGCGCCGCGGGCCCAAGAGGCAGAGAGTGCTTGCTGTCACCGTTACACTGGCCACCCTCACTCTGCTGTATACCAGGTCTGTTCTCGCTGGACGAGGTCTGAGACTGGCCCAACCGAGGGGTCACCGAGGAGTCCGGCTTTGCCGCTGCCCCCGATGTGAGTGCAGGGACACGGGTGGGGGCGGGGGCGGCCCTGCCCGGGCAGCGGGGCCCCGAGCTC
>NW_011476172.1:14780-16033 GCF_000754665.1 Bison bison bison | reverse complement strand
GCCCCGAGCTCTGTGGCCCGCTTCCTGACTGACGCCCCCCGGCGCCTTCTGGCTCTCTGGATGGACCAGCTGAGTTGTGCTGAAAAGAGACTGGCACTGAAAGACAGAAAGGCCGAGCCGTCGGTCCCGCTGGCCCCGCAAGGGGCTCCACCTCCCCCGGGACGCCGTCTCAGTGCGGTGCGGTCTCCATTCCTGCTTGCTCAACACTGCAGCCTGGGGGGCGGGGGCCCCAGGCGCTCTGTGCTGCGGTCCACGCCCACTTCTGTTTCCTGCACTCTTTATGCTATTTGTGGATCAGAAAGGGCCTGGGCTCTGACAGACCCTTGAAAAGGGAGCAGCACCCCAGGTTACCACTGACTGCAGCTGTGAGGCCTGGCCTGCCCTCTATGGCCAGATCCACCCCAGCCCTGAGACCCGCCGGGGCCCCGACCTGTGGAGAAGGCCCTGCGCGGGTCCCTGGGGCTGTGAGAGCAGACAAGCAGCTGTGCCGCAGCAAGGAGGGCCTGTGGGCCGCCTGGAAACCCCACCACCAACTGCACTATCAGCAAGCGACGGAAAGACATCTTTAGCCTTTAGCACCCTTACCCACTGCTTGAGAGTAAACCCTAGGGCCGCTGGGTCGGCCACACACAGACTGCCTCCAGGACGTGTGGCCCTAACCCGGCGCATGCGGAGGGCGGCAGGAGGCCGCGGGCACAGCTGCTCACCTGCCCTCTTGGCGCTGAGGGAGCCGTCACGGTGGATGATGATGTCGGCACCGTTCATCATCAGAAGGCTCTGGCCAGACAGGATGCTCCCCAGCAGGTCAGGGCTGGGCTCTGTGTCCACTTCCGGCTGGGGGGCCACGGCAGGAGCACCTCTCCTGCAAGCAGACCGGGCACGCCCTGCTGTCTCACCCCTCCAGCCCTGGTGCCCCACGTGTAGGCAGGGACCCCGAGAGAAGGAACAAGACCCACCCCCCAGCAGCTCCCACCAACGGACGGCAGGGCGAGGGGGTAGACGCATGCGAGGCCCTTGGCCCCAGCTACACCGACAGGCGGAGCGCAGGAGCAATGCTGCCTGGCTGGGCCGATGGACTGTCAGCTGGGAAAGAAGGCTGGCTCCTTGCCCAGCCCCGCCCTGCCCTACGCCCCCTCCTTGTCCCTGCGCCCCGTGCCCCTGGCCTGGGACTAGCTGCAGCTCTTCCTCACCCACGAGCCGGGGAGAGGCCACAAGAGGCCTCAGGGTGCCATGTGGCAGAGCGCCCACCCGCC
>NW_011476172.1:9669-14426 GCF_000754665.1 Bison bison bison | reverse complement strand
CTCTTGGCGCTCAGAGGGGAAGCAGGACTTGCAGACGCCTCTTCACTGCTGGGGAGGAACACAGGCCAAAGGGCAGGTGGGCCTGCGTGTCCAGGCCCGGGAACTCCCTCCCACCCTCCACAGCGAGCGGCCCTCGGCAGGCCCCGTGACTCAACGCCGAGCCGGGGCCTGCGCAGGGACCTCGTGTCAGCAGCCGCCCCGGCCTCCGAGTCGGGAGGGATGGGGGCAGACACGCCAGGGGAGCACGGAGCTCTTTTCAGTCACCACCTAATGGGGTCTGAGAGCTGCTCAGAGCAAGGAACTTCACAAACACAAACCCCGAGAGTGAGCCAGGCCCCAGCGGAAGTGGCGTGTCCACTAGCCTGAGGGAGAGAGCCCAGTCCCTCTGCACCCACCTGTCAAAGGGGTCCAATTCATAGGGGTCTCCAAACAGGGAGAGGGAGGCTGCCCCGATGTCAGCTCGCATCAGCCCCAGAGACGGGTCTGCAGGCTTGTACACGGAGGGGGTGCAGGCTCCACAGGCCGGCCTGCAGAGGCCCAGCGTCCGTGCGATGCGCGAACGAGCCGTGGCTTCATTCTGAACCCAGGGTCAGAGGGAGAAACGACAGGGCTGAGATCCATGGCCTCCGGAAATGCCAGTTCAACTAGGAACCCACGGCACCAAACACGGGGCAGAGGGCTGGCCGCCCCAGAGCCTGAGGGGCGCACGTACTCATCACACAAGGACCCCGCCCAGGCCTCATTCCACCCGCCTCATACCAGGTGCCTGCTACCCTGGGCACAAGAGCCCAACAGGTGGGGGCCTGTCCCCGTGGGGCCCTGTGGTTCCAAAAGCCACTCTGCGGTACTCTGAACACACCTCGCTTCAGGCCCGTCTGCAGTCCACGCTGCAGAAATGTGCGTCTTTATTGGTGAGTCTCCAAGTAATTACAGAGACAGCTACTTCCGTGCCTCCCGCTGTCCCCCCACCGCACACAGGCCGGAGAACCCCCCTAGGGAGACCCCCGTCCCGGACTACCTTTATCTTCTGTGCTTTCCTCTTCTTCACACGACCTGGGCGTTTCTTCAACCTCGCCCCTGAGCTCCTGCTCTTTGCAGACAATCTGGACGGGGCTTTCTTTCTTCCTGACGTTTTCTTCCGTCTTCCTGCCAAGAGCACGTTGACAGCACTCGCTTCGCTGTCTGCCCCACCCTGCTGTCCCCCCAAGGCTCGGCCGACCAACAACTGTCCACCCCGCCTGGGGGCACTGCTCCCTTACTTCTTATTACGGGGTGTCTACACGCTTCCCCACGGGGGGCCAGGGGGCAGCACACAGCGAGGACAAGGCAAGTCTGAGCCTATGCTGATCTCCAGACCTGATCACTAGAACCAGCAAGGAAACGGTTTACACCACTACGGAACAACATTAGACCAGAGAACGCGAGCCGCTCAGCAGTCTCACCCTGAGGACTGCTCCCAGAGGCTGGGGAACAGAGGACTTCACGGTATGTTTCCAGCAAACATATCCCGAGGACGACCCTGCACAGCCAGCAGCCACCTGGGTGCTCTGGGCAACGGCAGGATCCCCGGCGGCCACAGGGGGCCCCGAGGCCGCACTGCTCCTGCAGCCCCGGAGCACTCAGGAACCTCAGCCCAGAAGTGGGTTCCAAGGAAGACAGGGATCCACCCTTGTGACTGTGCGGTGGAAGCGTGTACACCGAGTCTGGGTCCCTGAGCCCATGACAAAGCTGAGAGCCCTGCGCGATCTCCACGGGAGGACGCTGCCGCAGCAGCTCAGGAACAAGAACTAGTCAGCACAGGAGCAGGCCGGGCGTCAGTGAGCCTGCACCGACTACGGAAGCCACGCTCCGTGACGCGGCCGGGAGGGAGGAGCCACTGCGCCATCTCCTCAGTGACTCGCAGACTTGAGCCTGACGGAACTCCACCCACAGCTGAACCAGCCTCAGGCCTCCAGCCACCCAGGAGGTGAGATCTGCCACCAAGAGACCTGCTTGCTCCACCCCGTCAAGAGGACAGAGGCGCACGACAGGCAGCCCTAGCGCAGCACAGAGCTGTGCTCCAGCTCCACGTAAACTGCTTTAAAATTCCATCATGTCTATGACACAATTAGAACTTCCGATGCCGACAGGCTGCATCGTGAGGCTGTGGAATTACTCATCTCCTCAGGTGTAACAACGGTCTCGGGATTAAGTCAGAGAAAACACTCCCTCTCTTGCAGAAATGTGCCGGGAGACACGCACACGTAAGACGAGGACGTGCTTCAAAGTAACACAGGAGGCGGGGGGCACGGACACACTGGCCGGAAGCGGCCAGGCCCCGGGGAGGAGGTGACGGGGCCTGTGCCGGTGCCCCTCAGCCCCCACAGCTGTGACCACACCTGCAGAGACGTGACAGCTGAAGACAGGAGGGACACAGCAGAGGCGAGCCCGCCTCTCCAGGTGCTGCGGACTAAATGTGAGCTGCTGGGATTGAGATGTGAGGTCCTGGATGTGAGGGGGCAGAGTCAGGAGAAAGAGAGGAGAAGCGGAACCTCTCACCTGAGCCTGCAGCTCAGGGATCAGCGTGACCTCTGGGTGCAGAGAGCCATGACCGACCCACCGGTCGCCCTCAGGTCTCGTCTCCACATCCAGCCTGTCCTCTGGGGAGGCCCGGGAGCGCAGGAAGACGGGAGGAGCTGGGCAAGAACACTGCCGCTGCGAGCGGGGTGGGCGCCTCTGACATGGCCCCTCCCGTGCCAACCGGTCTCCTCCTGTCTACTGAGCCAGAGCAGGAGGCACACCCACCCACGGGCACCCATGGGCAAGGGTCTGCACAGCAGCTTCACCGAGGAACAAGCCAGATGCCCGGCACAGGCAGAGGGACGAGCCACGGCACGCCCCGCACCAGAGAACACAAGTGAACCCACAGCCCCGCCACACGGTGACAAACCAGGGCACACATGCGAGCCCCTCCCGAGCAGAACCACGGACGCAGAGACAGCACCAACGGCAGGATGGCAGGCACCCGCAGGGGCTGCCGGGGGCAGGGTCCAGCTGGAAGGCTCGCCGGCCTCACTGGGAGCCACGTGCCCAGAGTGGATGCCCTTGTCACAGCAAATATGTCTCAATAACACTGGTTTTTCAGATTGTAACCCACTCAATGAAACAGGAGTCCGTGTCTTCTGATTCACACAAGTAGTTAAGCAAGAGGGCCAGCTCCTCTATGGAGCAGAATTCTGACCAGCAAAGACAGAGCACGGAGCAGGAACTGCCAAGGATGCTGACCTTTGGTGAAAGCTTCTCCCTGGAACAAATGAACCGAACTTCCTGGGACAAAGTCACCAAGACTAACACAGAAAAGGCCCAGAAAACGTGAGCAGCATGGCAGCTGCACAGATGCTGAATTACTTCAACGGCCCCCACCCGGGAAAGCCAGGCACAGGGCTGCACCGGCGGGCTGCCCGAGCCAAAGAAAACAGCACGAATCTCCACAAGGCCCCTGTGGGCTCTACCCGACCCACTTGGGGAGGCTGTGTCACTCTGATGCACGTTCGGGGTGCTGCCACACCAACAGCCGCCCAACAGGGCGTTCTTCAGAGGGACTGCTGCTGCTGCTGCTGCTGCTAAGTCGCTTCAGTCGTGTCCGACTCTGTGCGACCCCATAGACGGCAGCCCACCAGGCTCCCCCGTCCCTGGGATTCTCCAGGCAAGAACACTGGAGTGGGTTGCCATTTCCTTCTCCAATGCATGTAAGTGAAAAGGGAAAGTGAAGTCGCTCAGTCGGGTCCGACTCTTTGCGACCCCATGGACTGCAGCCCACCAGGCTCCCCGGTCCATGGGATTTTCCAGGCAAGAGTACTGGAGTGGGGTGCCATTGCCTTCTCCGTCAGAGGGACTAACCAGACCCAAACCCCAGGCCTGCAGGGCCTCGGATGCACATGGAGACCAGGCCACGCCACGGCAAGGACCGCGGGCAGCGGGAGCCAGGAACGCCTACCTCCTTTCCTCCTGCGGCGGGCTGGGGCACGCGGCCCGGGGCGCTGGTACACAGCCGTGCTGAGCCCGGCAGCCACGGCTTCAATGGTCTCATCCAGCAGAGAAGACATGAGGTACCTGGGGACACGCTGCGCAGCACAGGATGACATGGTCAGGGGCGGAGTCGCCTCAGGCCTCTCAAGGGAGCCCGGGGACCCCGAGCCCCACAAGCTGCAGCAACAGACAGCAGGCAGGCTGCGGGCGCTCCCGAGTGCCCATGGGGAGCAGGGTCTGGGAAGGCCTCCCGAGGGGCAGGTCGGGCACGAAGGCAGGAGGAGCACTCCTGGGCCTTGAGGAGAGCGGACTGCAGGCCTCGACGGTGGGATCCTGGGCCCAAGCCCACCACGAAGTCCTCAGCCCTCCGGGCTGGCACCACGGCCCGTGAGTGACAGCACTGCCCAGCACCCCCAGGGCCACCTCTCCGCTGCTGCTGCCGCCTCGGGCCCCTCAGCATCGCTCCCAGCACGCAGTCATCGTGGAGGGCCACAGGGACCCACCTGGAACCTCCTGGCCGTGGACATCCGGTTCCGGTTCACTGTCGCTCGCACCCTCTCGCTCTGCCTCGTCCTGGCGATGGCCCGTGTCCTCCCCGTGCGGGGCCGAAGCCGGCTGGTGGTGGGCACCACGTCAGCCAAGAGCAGGGAGACCTCTTCCTCGCTCACAGGACCCGCATCTTGGAAGAAAACACCTATGGCTGACGCACTTCGCCACGCCCTGGCCCTGGCAGGGAGACTCAGGAATGG
>NW_011476172.1:7224-9569 GCF_000754665.1 Bison bison bison | reverse complement strand
ATGGAAGGCAGGGGGCAGCTGCCTGGTGCCTGGGCCCTCAGAACCCCCCATTGACCAACCGCATACCCAACGAGCCCTCCCACCCTCGCACCGGAGTCCAACTGAAAGCCAGCCCTGCCAGACAGCCCGATGCCATCTCCCTGGGCCGAGGTGCCCGCCCCCACAGAAAGGGTCTGGGCTGCGTGAGAACAGGCAGCACGTTACCAGCGGCAGAAGCAGCCCCAGGGGCAGCACATTCCGGACAGAACCACTCATCCACTGGAACCTCCTGGAGAGGGGGGTCCAAGCACTCCATGTGGTACCTGGGGGACAAGAGGGTGTCTAAGCCTCACGACAGTGCCCCCCATGTGGTGCTGTGCTCTTGTACCCCCCATCCACGCTGGAGCCCTAACCCTGCAATGCAACTGCGTCTGGAGATGAACCTGCAGGGATGGTGAAGTTAAGTGAGGTCACCAGGGCGCACTCCAGGCCCCGGGACGGGCGTCTGAGAACAGAGATGCTGCGCCCACCCTCACTGACAGCAGCACCGGCCCCGCCTGGGCTGCCGCGGAGGCCCCTCCCGAGGACGTGGGGCAGGCGACTGTGCCTGAGCCGGGGACCCCTGTCCGCTCCCTTCCCCCAGGCACTCTGGGCGGCCAGACCTCCTCCATAGGCCTCGGGGCATCTCGGCCCTATGGAAGGGCCCCAATAGCCCCTCAACTCTCCGCGGGGCACATACTATCTGGAGCCGAGAGACTGGCAGCTGGAAGCTGGCAGCTGTACGGGTGGTGCCCACCATTCCTGGGAGGTGGTCTCCAAGGACATGTCATTGGGAGGTCCTTTCCTGCCCACCACGGAGGTGGCCCCGCGCCCCCCAGCCGAGGAGGAGCTACATCAGCACCAGTTCTGCCCGGCGACACCTGCCCCACAGTGCTTCCTAACTTGTCCTCAGGGGAGCAGTCGAGGAGGAGCCACCAGTGCCAGCACCCTGGAGACTCCAGACAGTGCCAACCCCACGCTGCACACCCGAGCCCAGGCTGGACTCCGCTGCAAAGCCTCCTGCCGCTCCCAGCCCTGCCCTGTGTGAGGTCGCAGGGAGGCAGATCCTGCCCCGATCCCCAGGCTGGACCTCACCCGAGCACCCAGTGGACAGATGCCACAGGCCGACCCCAAGCACCGGGGAGCACCCAGAACCCAAACCATGTTTCAGCCTGAGAAATCCCCCTGACGCAGTCAGTCTCAAGAATACCACCCAACACTGAGTGGCATCTCCAGAACTGAGAGTGGTTCAACCGTGTTCTCGCCACCACACCCCAGGATCTCAGAGCAGAGGCTGGCGGGGGTGATGTGGGCCCCTCCTGCCCAGTCTGCACCCACAAATCCCTCCACGGAGAAGACAGCTGCAGGCTCAAGCCCGGGAAACCCCCGTGGCCGCTCCTCAAGGAGGCCTGCAGCACTCACACATCTACAGGAACGACCCCCGCCCACGGCAACAGCACAGCCCTGACACGGAGAGGTCCCCACTCACGAGTACCGTTAAGTCAAACACAAACAGAGGGAATCCCTGGTGGTTCAGTGACCATTTCACTGCCAGGGCCCGGGTTCAACCCCTGGTTGGGTAACTAAGGTTCCACAAGCCCCACGGTGCAGTCCCTACTCCCCCAGAGGTAACAGCTTAAGGGAAAATCGAAGCTTGGCAAATGAACACCCCACTCGGGGCTCCCCAGTGCCCCAGCATCTGCAAGACCACCAGAAAACGCACAGGCTGGTTTCAGGCTCAGGGAAGCCAGAGGCAAGGCTGGTAACCGCGGCCACGCCAGGACCAGCCTCTCCTTCCCCTGCGTGTGGCCTCCCAGCAGCGTCCCGCAGTCCCAGCCCTTCCTGCACAGCCACCCACACTGGAGGCGAGGACGCGGCCTGCCCTGCGTCCCACAGCCACAGTACGTGACGGCGAGGTCCGTGGGCAGGACACCAGGGCCCCGCTTCTGCCCTCCAGATCCAGAGCGACAACAGGCTAAACGTGACTCCCCCAGACACAGCCAAGCTCCGGGACTGCCGCGGAGCAGGCACAGTGCGGTCAGACCTCTGGGGCTGTCACAGGACACGGATGCGGCTGATAGCCATGAGGAAGGAGGGAGGTCCGTGTTCTCAGCGGTGTGAGCCCTGAGGGGGACTGAGAGGCAGGCGGAGGTGCGGCTAGGCCCTGAGAGAGGGCCCTGCTACCAGGGGACAGGGAGACGGCAGGAAGGGGCCCTAGCGGGTGGCCCAGGCAGTCTGCACTGCCCCATGGGCGCTGGTCCTCCAGGGCCCACGCTGCTCCAGGGTGAGGAGCGTGCCTGATGGGAAGCAGGAGCCCCCACCGCGTG
>NW_011476172.1:6793-7124 GCF_000754665.1 Bison bison bison | reverse complement strand
GCCCACCCTGCCCACCTGCCCTGCCGGGGAGGCTCCCACAGCCTGTCCACCCTGGCCCGGCCGGCCCACACCCCCGTTTCCCACGTCTGCCCTCCGTCCTGAGCTGTAAGGTGCACCTCTGCGAGCAGTCTTAGGAGATGGCTGGGAACGGGGAGGGTGTAAACAGCAACGAGAGAAACAGCCGCAGGGAGGGTAGAGGGGATGGAGCACGTGAGCTCAGGCCAGGCCGGCAGGTGCAGCAGCAGACGCTGGGGTTCAGATGACCTGTGGGGGCTCATGGCGCCGAGCACAGCCGGGCAGGCCTGTGGGGCCGGCGTGGGGAGGACCGGCC
>NW_011476172.1:3874-6693 GCF_000754665.1 Bison bison bison | reverse complement strand
GGCGTGCGGAGCAGCGGCCCACAGGCTCCCCTTTAGCACGTTGGGGGTCCCAACTTGGAGCCAGGCCCGACAGGACGGGGAGGGGCTCACCCAGCGTCGCAGCCGTCACAGAGCAGCAGCCGGTCCTCCCGGTCGCTCCGGCCACACACCTCACAGAAGGTCGGGTCTTCATTCTCGTTCTCCCCAAGCTGGGCACTCTCTACTGGAATCTGGGGACAAGAGTGCGCTGAGCACACAGCAAGCAGGATTCAAGCCCCAGAGCTGTTTGTATCGTTCTAAATCGATCCAAAGCAGATTTGCGCACACGGCTTCCGTGGGCCCGGGGGCTCTGAAGTAACACATACATGGTTTTAACATTCCCTAGCCATTTCAGGACAGCGAACCCCAAGAAAGAAGTGACTCAACAGAGAACAAGGTGTGCGCTGCAGAAGGACCCCAGGGCAGAGGAACAAAGAGCCAGCCGAGCCCACGGGTGGCGCTGCAGAGCGGGGAGGCGGCGGGCACACATGGACCTGGCCTCAAGCGGGCGCTGCCCCTCGACAGTCACTTCTGCTCCCCATGGTGCCACCAGCAGGCACCATCTGTGGGGGGCGGGCCGCCTTGGTCTCCTGCCCCGAGTCCCACCCGAGGAGCAGTGTCTGCTCCTCCCTCCCCGCCGTGCTCCCCAGCTTCGCTCCCACACCAGGCAGGCACTCAGGGCCTCCCCGTGCCTCCGGGCTCTCTGCCGGATCTGGACCTATTGGTGTGAGGGGACATGCACCACCTCTGCCTCCCCACAGAGGACAGCTCAGGGCCCGCCCTAACTCACAGCTACTCAAGCAGAGCCAGCCTGCAAGGAAACTGCCCGTGCTCCTGCGGCCTCTGGGCAGAACAGCAGAGTGCGGGCGGGCACAGGAGGGCGTCCCTGCCAGGATGGGGTCGCCCACACAGACTCAGAGAAGTCTGTGTCCCCAAAGCGGAGTCCCCGCTGCCTCTGGCTCCACAGTGAAAAAACAGATCTCTGGCTACAACCAGCCCACTGAGAAGATGTGCAGCCAGTCTGTATGCACCATCCTCCCCGGCAGCACCCCGAGGCTTGTGAGGACCTCCCTGACCAGGGCGGAACCAGGGCCAGACCGTGCAGGCAGGGAGTCTCAACCACCAGGTCACCAGGGAACGCCTTCTCTGAGACTAACGCTGCTGCTCAACAAAAGGAGGCCTGCAGAGGCCCCAACAGCGAGGAAGATGCCCGCCCTTAGCTCTCCTGGCCCTGCCCTGTGCCTTCAGAAGTCTGGTCCCGAAAGCTGGCCGCCTCCCAAGTCTCGGGTCCACCCCAGCCTCCCCCACGTGGCTGCTGTGGCTCAGGAACGAAGCAGCTCGGAGAAGCAGAAGAGGCGCGTGGAGTGGAGGGGAGGGAGTCAGGGATGGCCCTGACGCAGAGCCCATACCAGCCAGGCACATAGCACCACCGCCAGCCCAGGCTTTAAGCCTATGGCTGCAAATGGCATTTCAGCAGATTTCTAAAGCGCACGCAACCAATACTTCAGGAGAGCAAATCACCTTTTGAAGGAAGGTTTCCCATGAGACAGGGACCAATGTAATACACATAAGGGTGCACCTACACTTACCTTCTTCAAGATTTTACCACCAAATTGAGCTCGAATACAAATACACTTAAATATAGTTCGATCAACTGGACAGGAATTGGCATTCTGTAAAAAAAATAAAAACTGTATTATAATCTTGAAGAGTCACTGTCACTGTTAACACCACCTCAAAAGGATTTCTCTTAGAAGTTGAGAGCTCCTTTCACAAAAAAACCCAGTCGCTGACTCAGTGCCCGTGTGCACCAGGCCCTGTGTGAGGGCCGAGAGCACAGCCGTGCAGAAGAGAGAAGCCACGCTCCCGTGGCGCGGGGCAGCTCTCCTGGGGAGCCGACACACGAACCATCAGTGCCCAGGAAATAGGAGGGCGCGGGGCAGCAGGCGCACTGGGGGCCAGGTGGGCAGCCGGGCACGGACAAGGTGGCTCGGCACTCGAGTCGCTGCCGCCACCGCCACCCTCACTGCGGAAGGGCGGGTGCAGCGCAGCCAGTCCTGCCCGCGCTCCAGGGCCCACAGCCATGACAGAGGGAAGGGGGGAGCAGCAGGCGAGGCTGGTGTCCTGAAGCACGGCACGGGCCGGAGCTGCGGTCACTTGTCCTTGGGCTCATGCTTCTTTGAGTTTTTTTCACAAAGTTCAGAAGAAGGGCGGGCAGTGCTTCCAGAGCTCACCCTGCAGCACCCACGCCCCGGTGTGCACCACTGCTGCGCTCACGGGTCAGGCTCCGTGTCTGTGAGCTGACCCCTCAGCACACGCCTACCAGCCAGCTCAGCTGGCCGGCAGCCCTGGGCCACCCGGGATTTCTGGCCCATAAACCCCTCTCCTCGTTCTGTGCTCCCCAGAGTGAGCGTCACTAGCCACCCAAGGGCCCAGAGCGTGGACAAAGCAGAGACCAGACCTGCCATCAAGCAGAGACCCAGACCCACGAGAGGCCGGCCAGGGGCTGGTCACCCACACGGAGCCCAGCCTGAAGAAACGCCACGCACCTTGGACCACTCCACAATGCAATCGAGGCAGAAATAGTGGGCGCAGTTCTCGGGCGTTCCCACAGCCTGCTCCCTGAAAGCATTGAGACAGATCGGGCAGCTCTCGGAGTCGTCATCGGAATTGAACGCACCGCTGCCTTCCAGAGCTCCCTGAGAATCCGCCGCCGCTGCCAACGCGTCCAGGTCGTCACCATCGTCCTCAGAGTCCTCGGAACCTTAAGAGGCAAGGTCACAAGTCTGTGAACTGGCGCG
>NW_011476172.1:971-2131 GCF_000754665.1 Bison bison bison | reverse complement strand
TGCCCGCCCCACATACACCACCGCCCAGCTAGCTCTCCTGCCCTCCAGATCACACCTGAGACCTGTCCTTCTGGAAGCTTCTCACCAACCCAAGACCAAAGAACCCAAGCCCAACCCCTTCTCCTGATGTCCCCTAAACAACACCCTTGGCATCTATCCCCCTGAGCTAACCGCTTCTTTGCGCGCTGTCTCTGCCCCTGGATGGTGAGCTCCTGCCGGTCTTCCAGCCCCCTGCACCCAGCCCCTGTCCACTGGCATCCACAGGCCCTGTGGCCTCTGCTCCAGGGCTGAACCTACAAGGACCTCATGTCCTCTGCTGCCAAGCCCCAAGTCTATCTGCAGAAACGAGTGGAACAGCCCCATCGTGACCTGCAGACTCAGCCCAGAGCCGCCTGTGCCTACAAAGAAGTTACAGTCTAACTCTGGGATAATGTGTCACCAACGCAGGCAAACTCACGCTGCTCCTTCATAGGCACTGCCCCAAACATGTGGGTTACCTCTCTGGAACATTCTAATGCTCATATCCACGGAGCTCCAAGGACTGTGATAGACCAGGTGGATGCCTCAACATCCACGCAGGTCCCAACAGCGGTGTTGGAAGGGAAGCAGCAATGAGCCAAGCTCCTGAAGCCCAGTGCCACACGGGGAGGGGATGGGTGGGACAGTCTGGGGAGCCCACAGGCCACGCACCAGCCAGGGCGGCCGGGAAGGCCAGGGAAGGCAGTGCGGCAGGTGCGCGGCACTCGGGGAAGGACGTGCACACAGCAAAGCTCCCGCACCTAAGTTCTGAGGTGCAGACTGAGAGTCTTGTAGCAGTTGCTCCACGCCTCTGCCGGCTCTCTCGGGAGTTTGGGAGCCAGGGCTCAGGCTACTCTTGCTCTCTAACGGGCTCCGGGTCCACCCTGCCCACAGGTCCGTCCAGCTGCATGCTCCCTGCAAACGCCCTTCACGCTGCTCCCTGTTCTCAGGCCCTTTACCCTCCTGCTGCCATCAGACAAGAGACCTTTCCACTGTGTCGTCAGCCCAACCACATCAACGCGAGCCAGCTGCCCAGCTGAAGACAAAACCCACTGCAGAGGACTTCCAGAGGAGGCCACCGTGTTAGGCAACATCACCCTGACAGCTCACAGCCTCCACTGCCGGGTATGCGGAAGGCGGCA
>NW_011476172.1:0-871 GCF_000754665.1 Bison bison bison | reverse complement strand
TTCTGAACAGCAACTCCCGTCACAGCGCGAGGGGACCTGGGGCCCCGAGGATGCCCGTGTTCTCACCAGATCCGTCCTCCAGGTCCCCGTCCGCATCCTCCTCATCGCTGTGCTCGCTGCCAGAGTCGTCCTCAGAGGCGTCGCTGTGGGCATCACTGCTTCCTTCTAGAGCGACAGGGAAGACACAGGCCAGAGGGCAGTGTCACAGCCGAGGCAGCAGAGAGCAGGGCTGGGGAGAAGGTGCACAGGGCGCTCAGAGCACACCTGCCAACAGGGCTCCTGGCAGCACCCGGCCCCCGGGCCAGGCGGCGAGGGTGAGGTGTGCGGGTGGAGGCTCTGGACTTAAGAGCACGTTTGTATTGACCACGTCAACAATAAAGAGCAGACGACGTGCTGCTTGTGCACTTGAAGGGCAACGCGTAAAGGCTCACTCCCCGCTCTCGGCGGAGGGGCGGGGGGCGGCTCACCAGCATCGCTGGCCAGGGCGGCAGGACGGAGTCTGGGGTGGCCATCGGGCCCCGGGCTTCGGTCCACAAGCTCGTCCAGGCTGTCGTCATCCATCGCTGGACATGGGCGTTCAGCTCTGAGAGAAGCGAGGGTCGAGTAAGTCCCCTCTGTTCTAGGCTTTGCATTAAGCTCCCCCGAGACAGTGACAACCGCTATATGTCACACTCCTGCCGACATGCGTCCCGCCCTAGCACAGGAGACAGAACTGGCCCGGAACTGTGCAGGCACACACAGAAGACTGGCTCCTGTCCACAGAGCCACGTTCACAGCCAGATGCCAACTTACAACAAGCCTAATGTAGCCTCAGACCAGCCGTGTTCTTGTTCAGCCACCTTCCACACCTCAACACTCCGCGGGTACCGAA
>NW_011476171.1:20017-21400 GCF_000754665.1 Bison bison bison | reverse complement strand
GGCAGCCCAGGCCCCTCACTGGGTGAGCCTCCAGCAGCAAGGTCAGCCTGACTTGGGTTGGCAGGTGGGATGGTGCCTCAGGCTCCCGTCAGTGACTGTGACTCTGAACCACCCTGTACCCCTAGGTGCCGCCCCTGTACTGAGCCCCGGCACTCCCTGCCCAGAGGGGAGGCCCTCGCCGCTGCCGCTGGGGGAGCCCCAGTTCAAGGCAGTGGTGACCCAGGCTGCTGCTGCTCTGAGTTCACTCCTGGACCAGCTGCGCCTACACCCCACACCCCCTGTCCGCGTGGCTGTTGCCCTGATTGCGCCAGACACAGGCCTGGCCCTGCCCCCGGGTGTCCTCTGTGAGGAGGGGTCACTGCCGCAGGAGGAGACACAGGCCTGGGCCAGGTGGGCAGGGCGGGCCTGGGGGGCGGGACCAGGCCACGTCTGCATGTGTGAGATTCAGCTATGGTCTGCGTGTCACGCCATCTCCTTGCGTCCCCCTGGTTTGTCCACCACAGGCCACATGAGGCCCTGGCCCAGGACGGGGCCCTCACTGCACTCGGGAAGGTCCTATACCTCTTGGACAGGATCCTGGATGGGCAGGTGGGGGCAACTGGGAGTCAGGGCAGGGCTGGGTGGTGCAGAACCATGTCGGCGTGAGTGTTGCTTTGTGCCCAGGATCCTTCGCAGAACAGCCCCCAGGGACAGAGTTCAGGAGCACCCCTCAGTTCCCTCAAGAAAATTCTCTTGGCAGAGAAGTGAAGAGAATGACTTGTAGTTTTAAGCGTCTTATTTTCAGGAGTGAAGCAGTTGAAGCAATTTGACCTGATTGGACAGATGATACCCCGTAGCCAGGGGCAAAGAAGGGACAGATGGGTATGTTTACCCTGCTTGGGAGTTGCCTTTTACACCTGTTACCCACCCCACAGGTGAGCAGTGGCATGGCAGCCACCCCAGTCCCTGCTGCAGCTGCCACCCTGGACGTGGCTGTTCGGTATGGCCTGTCCCATGGAGCCCAGAGGTAAGCCTCTCCTGGCTGGTCTAAGGCTCCAAGGCAGGGCTCGTGGGCTGGCCGCGTGGGAAGGGCTCTGGGAATGGGCTCCAGGTGGCGTGTGTGCAGCTCATTCAGGAGCCGACTCTTCCTCCAGGCTGCTCTGTGTGGCTGTGGGACAGCTGGATCGGCCCCCAGGTCTCACCGATGACGGGTATGACTCTCGGGTCATGTGTACCTCCAGTTTCACAAGTGGGTGGGTGAGCACATCAGCCTGGATTCCTGGGTGACAGGTGGGCGGGGCCTTCTGCAGCTGGAACTCCAGAAGGGCCCCCTGGGAGCAATGCCAGGAGGCTCTCCAGCATGGAGGGTCAGCAGTCCTAGCATCTCTGCCCCTGAGCTGTCCC
>NW_011476171.1:7362-17841 GCF_000754665.1 Bison bison bison | reverse complement strand
AGTTGGAGGCGGACGTGCGGTCGCTCATCTCCGGAGAGGAGTCTCTGTGTCGAGACCTGGTCCGCAAGACGCGGCAGGTGATGGAGTCGGCACCGGGCACCGGACTGCCCGCCGTCGGGCTCTTTTCGTACGGCGACCCCTGCTGGGACAGGTTTGAAAGGGACACCCGCGTCTCGCTCTTCGGAGCCCTGGTGCACAGCCGCACGGCCGACCTGGACGTCCGCCTGGACCTGCCCCCGGTGCCGGACAGCGCAGACCTCTCCGGACTGGCCATCAAGGTAGAGTGTTTGCTTCCCGTCTGCGGCTCCTCGGGCTTGGGAAGCGCCTCGTTTGACCCTCCTTCCACTGGGGCAAAGGGAGGGAGCCGGAGTCCAGCGCTGGCGGTGGACCCGTGGGGTGGGGCTGCTGGTGCGGATTCCCAGCGACCCCTCCCCGCAGGCCCGAGTCACATGCCGCTGCTTTCTTGTATCTGCCATTCAGTCATTTCTCCTGCCTTCCAGTTGATGTTTAAATTCCCTGGTGGCTCAGAGGGTAGAGAATCCACCTGCAGTGCAGGAGACCCGGCTTCAATCCCTGTGTCGGAAGATCTCCCGGGAGAAGTATCCCACTCCGGTATTCTTGCCTGGAGAATTCTATGGACAGAGAAGGGCTACAGCCCTTGGGGTTGCGAAGAGTCAGAGGCGGCCGAGCACAGCATGCCTGCTAGGTCGCTTCAGTCTTGTCCGATTCTTTGCAACCCCTTTGGATTTTAGCCTGCCAGGCTCCTCTGTCCATGGAATTCTCCAGGCAAGAATACTGGAGTGGGTAGCCATTCCCTTCTCCAGGGAATCCTCCCGACCCGGGGATTGAACCCTCATGGCTTACGTCTCCTGCCCTGGCAGGCCGGTTGTACAGCATAGCACGCAAAATGAAGTCTGATTCCTCCCTGTGTAGTCAAGTACTCAGTAGCCATAGGTGCCAAAAATCATTTCTCCTGGCTATTTGTGCTGTGTTACATGCTTTTTTCTGGATGAAGTGGGATTTTTCAGATCTTGTTAATCATCCTTTGCCTTTGCGTTTTGTAGCTTTGCTGAAAGGATGTGGTGTTATTGTTCAGTGGTTCCTTTAGTGGGAGACACTTACATTGTTTCCAACCATAATGCTATAGCAAACACCCTGGGAGAAGTGAATCTTTCTGTGTCTATGTGATTTTTTTTTTTTATGCCAGGTTCCCCAAAATGGAATTTCCAAATCAGAGACATGTTATGGAAAATGTCATTGTAAATTATGTTGAGGCTCATAAGCCTCAATAAGCTTGTGTTGTGTGAAATTGGAAGTTGATAATGAATAAATTTAATTTCTTAAGTGACTCACTGGGGGCAAAAACATGGTGTAGTAGCTTGTGTGCTTGAGAAAAAGAGAAGAAATGTTCTGCCAGGTCTTTCCCATAGAGTGAACAGGAGCGTGTGGAAGGGTTCCTGCAACTCTTCTCACACTGGGGTGGAATCCAGACACCATGCCACAGGTAAAGTCCCTTTCCCACGGGCTCCAGGTCCCTCCGAGCGTGGATCAGTCGGAAGATGAAGGGTTCCAGTCAGCATCCAATCTCACTCCTGACTCCCAGTCTGAGCCGGGCGTGACGCCAGACATTGACCTGTGGGACGCTGTGCTCACCTACGAGGCCAGCAAGCGGAGATGCTGGGAGCAAGTTGGATGGTTTGTGAGCCTTTGCCCTAAATGCAAACCCTGCCCCTCCCCTGCCCTCTAATGTGGCCTTTACTCAGCCCAGATTAGGGACTTGGAAGTTTCAGTCAAGCTGTGTGCAAGTTGACTGAGGGTTGAGAGAACCACCAGGAGAAACCTATAGAAGTTCCCACTGAGCCAGAAACGGCTGCGGCTCACATCCTGGCCGTGACGGCTCCAGGTCGGGGTGGCGGGCTCTGTGGTTGGTGCCGGGCACGGGGTGCTGCTGAGGGAGTGCTTCTCACACCTGGGAGGCTCGAGGGTGGTGCTCCCCTGAGGGAAGCCTGTCATCGCATTGTTCCCTGATGGGTGCTCTGAGGCCGGATCTTTCAGCCCATGGCGTGCTGGCATCTCGCAGCCTCCCAGAGTCGGGGTAGAGGACCCATCTCCCACATGTTTGGGCACCTCTTCTCTGCTGACAGATCTGTGGGATGCCAGCGTGGGGAGCACTGAGGGAGAGAGTCAGGGTTTGCAGGGAGCCGAGTGCCTTCTGACGCAGCCTTGGCTCCTGTGGGGCCTCCCTGGGACGAGCACGTGCTCGGGGTGTTGTGTGGGCCCTGCTCCTGCTGGAGGGGCTTTCCTGGCGTGCGCACCCCCCCCAGGCGGGTCCCGCTCCCTGACTCCCCGAGCACCGCCAGCACCGGTGGCCGTCTGGTCCTGCAGGAGCGCCCTCGCCCTGTGACTTCCTGTTCAGCCTTCATCTGTCTTGTGTGACCAGAGCAGACCTGACCGCCTGCTGCCTGCGAAGCCCTCGCAAGTCTGAACACTGGCCATCAAGCAGCACTGCTTTCTTTTGTGAATGTTCACTAGTGGATTTCATTTGCCAGTTCCCGATTTTCTTGGCTCAGTTTTTCAGCTCACTCTTTAGTAGGAGACATGATTGATCCGCCGGTCCATGTTCTTGTCCCCTTTTGTGAATGCACTTAATCTCTTCAGTGTCCCCCTGAAGCAGAACTGACCCCACAGTTCCAGAGTGAGGACTGCTTCTTGTTGTCCCTTCAAGCAGGATGGTGGCCAGCACGTTAGCCTGTGTCCCTGCAGGAGACACCGGCCACCCACGGCTCTTCCACTGCCTCCTCTGTTGTAACTGGATGCCCCTGCCCTTGAAGCCCGTTCCTCAAGTTCATTTGGAGAATCTTGGGAATCTGTTGCAGTTGGATCCCAGCCACTTGCTAGTTTCTTGCCAGGAACTCTGACAAATGGGCAGTCAAAGCTTCCTTGGCAGCCACAGCCCTTGATTGTGAACTCTGCCCTTGCCTGAGACCCTCAGAGGACCCCCGCCCCTGTGCTTCACCCTGCCAGCCAGCTTGGGTCTCCCTGCTGCCGGCACCTCAGCATCTGTCACCCTTTCTGGGGAAGTGGTCTTTTGATGTTAAGGGCCAAGTTCTCGGTGGGGACAAGTGTGAATGTGGTGTTTGCTTCACGGGTTCTCATCTCAGCTCTCAGTCACCAAGGGGGTTGACCCCGGGAGAGTGGTCAGAGGCTGATGCCTGTGTGCGCAGTGAGGTGGCACCTGCAGCACTGGAGCCTCGGGGGTCCCTGGAGCTCCAGAGGCTCCTCTTCCCCTCCAGCTCACCGTGCCCCAAGGAGCGCAGGCTGCTATGGTGGCCTAGCTGGGCCCCCCTGCTGATCTGGACACTCAGGACTGGCCTGCCTGCTTCTCCTGCATGCCCGGCTGTCCTCCGCTTGGCCAGCGCCACCTTCCAGGGATGGCGGTCGGAGTGCGCTGCTCTGCCCTGCTCAGCACTGCCCACTGGGACTGGCCGCAGGCCCCTGCCCTCAGCCCTCCCATGCTGAGCCCAGAGCACCTGGCCCCTTTCTCCTCCCATCTCTAGGCTTCCACGCAGGCCGCTCCCGCCCTCGGGGACACTGCTCTGGGCGTGGCCTTGCTCCCCTGGCCTTCCTGACCAGCGTCTCCGTTCCCTCGGTCCCTTTAGGGCCCCTGTCCTGGGCGGCACATTGCACCTCCTCGCAGCCTGTGTCTCGTAGCGGCGCCGGCCCTGTGAGGCTGGGCTCGTCCGCCTGGCTGCTCTGGCCCCTGCTCTTACTGAATGAGGGAAAGGGCGCCTTATGGTGCTCTGTCCATCAGAAAAGATTTTTGGTCTTAGCAAGTTCTAAGGCTTTTCCTGGGCTTCTTTTATTAAGAGTCTACTTCTTCCAGTGGACGTTAAAAGCAGCTGTTTCATGTTTTCAGTAGGAGTTGATGGTGTCCAAAGGAATAGCTAAGAAATGGTGCTGTCTCTTTGGCCTCTTGAACAGTATGACCAGGCTGGTAGACCCTGTTCTTGAACTTCCTGCAGATCCCACGTAGGCAGAGACCCTAGGGCAGGCGTGTGCCTGTTTTCTCCTAGAATTTCAGGGAACTTTTGGCTCTGTACGATCTTTGTGCTTTCTTGGGCAGAGGGTGATAACATCCTATGACACGAAGTCTAACATCTTAACCCTTTTGACGTTTCCATCAGCGGCGTTAAGCACATTCATGTGAGGTGACCATCAGCACCATCCTCTCCAGAACTTTTCATCCTCCCACACTGAGACTGTCTCCATCAGACCCTCACTCTGCACCACTGTCCTCCGCGCTGGGCCCCCACCGTCTCCTTTCTGTGTCTGTGACTTTGGGGACCACAGGGGTGGGGTCGTGCACCACTTGTCCTCGCACACGACTGGGCTCATCACTCAGCCTCACGCCCTCAGCGTATCTCCGTGTTGTAGCAGCTGACACACTGTGGCAGAATTCCTTCCTCCTGAAGGCTGGATTAACGTTCCTCTGCGTGGACAGACCTCGTCTTTATCCAGTCCTCTGCTGACGGACACTTGTGCGGTTGTGACTGTGCTGCTCCGGGCCCGGGTGTTGTTTCCCACGCAGAGGTCATTGCAAGCAAGCGAGGCATCAGCCAGAGGACCACCGTGTGCCCCGTGGGTGCGGGCTGGGTGGGGACACTTCTGCGCAGTGCTGTCTGATGGGCCTGCTGGACGCAGACTGGGGGACAGTGGGGAGTCCCATCTGGCCTTAGACATCTCACGCTATTGAGTTGCTCTTTGTCCTGCCCTCTGCTTACCTCAGCTCCCTGCCCGCTCTGTCCCCACAGCCCCCCTGGCCATCGAGAGGAGCCCTACCTCACTGAGGCAGGAAGGGATGCCTTTGACAGGTTCTGCCGACTTCGCCAAGGAGAGCTGCAGGTGCTGGGCGGGAGCCTCCTGCAGGCCCCACAGCCCGTCCTAGTGAAGGAGTGCGAGCTGGTGAAGGACGCCCTCAATGTCCTGATCGGAGTCGTGTCTGCCACATTCTCCCTCTGCCAGGTAAGGAGGTGAGGTGTGGCCCGGAAGCCGTCTTGGCGGCCTCCCTGGGGATGGTCGTCTTGTTTCAGTTTTAAAGTGATTTTACCCATATGAATGGAATCACGAAGTGTTTGTCCTTTGGGTCTGACTTATTTCATTCAGCATAATGATCTCAAGGTTCATTCATGTTGTAGTCTGTGTCAGAATTTCCTTCCTTTTTAAGGCTAGAAAATACTCTACACGCATGTTGCTTAGTCACTAAGTCAGGACTCTTTGCAACCCCATGGACTGCAGCGCTCCAGGCTCCCCTGTCCTTCACTGTCTCCCAGGGTTTGCTCAGATTCACGTCCATTGAGTCAGTGATGCTGTCTCACCATCTCATCCTCTGCCACCTGCTTCTGCTTTTACCTTTACTCTTTCCCAGCATCAGAGTCTTTTCCAGTGAGTCAGTTCTTGGTATCAGGTGGCCGAAGTATTGGAGCTTCAGCTTCAGCATCAGTCCTTCCAATGAATATTCAGGGTTGATTTCCTTTAGGATGGACTGGTTGGATCTCCTTGCTGCCCAAGGGACTGTCGAGTCTTCTCCAGCACCACAGCTTGAAGGCATCAGTTCTTTGGCCCTCAGCCTTTTTTATTGTCCAGCTCCTATATCCATCCATGACTGATGGAAAAACCATAGCTTTGACTCTACAGACCTTTGTAGGCAAAACGATGTTCCTGCTTTTTAATACGCTGTCTAGGTGTGTCATAGCTTTCCTTCCAAGGAATAAGCGTCTTTTAATTTCATGACTGCAGTCACCATCTGCAGTGATTTTGGAGCCCCCCAAAATAAAATCTGTCACTGCTGTACTTTTTCTGCACCTATTTGCCATGAGTTGATGCCATAATCTTAGTTTTTCGAATGTTCAGTTTTAAGCCAAGTTTTCACTCTTCTCTTTCACACTCATCAAGAGGCTCTTTCTGCCATTAGAATGGCTTTCTGCCATTAGAATGGTATCATCTGCATGTATGAGGTTGTTGATACTTCTCCTGGCAATCATGATTTCAGCTTGTGCTTCATCCAACCTGGCATTTTGCATGATGTACTCTGCATACAAGTTAAATTATCAGAGTGACAACATACAGCCTTGACGTACTCCTTTCCTAGTTTTGAACCAGTCTGTTTTTCCATGTAAGGTTCTAACTTGATCTGCATACAGGTTTCTCAGGAGACAAGTAAGGTGGTCTGATACTTTCATTTCTTTAGGAATTTTCCACAGTTTGTTATGATCCACACAGTCAAAGGCTTTAGCGTAGTCAGTGAAGCAGAAGTAGATGTTTTCCTGGAACTTTCTTGCTTTTCTATGATCCAGTGTATGTTGGCGATTTGCTCTCTGGTTCCTCTCCCTTTTCTAAACCCAGCTTGTACATCTGGAAGTTCTCAGTTCACGTACGTCTGAAGCCTCACTTGAAGGATTTTGAGCATAACCTTACCAGCATGCAAAGTTAGCACAATTATACGGCAGTTTGAAGATTCTTTGGCATTGCCCTTCTTTGGAATTAGAATGAAAACTGACATTATCCAGTCCCGTGGCCACTGTTGAGTTTTCCAAATTTGTTGACACATTGAGTGCAGCACTTTAACAGCATCATCTTTTAAGATTTGAAATAGCTCAGCTGGAATTTTGTCACCTCCAATAGCTTTGTTCGTAGTGATGTTTCCTAAGGCCCACTTGACTTCAGGCTCCAAGATGTCGGACTCCAGGTGAGTGACCACACCATTGTGGTTATCTGGGTCATTAAGACCTTTTTTTGTACAGTTCTTCAGTGTATTCTTGCCACCTCTTCTTAATCTCATCTGCTTCTGTTAGGTCTTTACCATTCTGTCCTTAATCATGCCCATCCTTGCATGAAATGTTCACTTGCCATCTCCAGTTTTCTTGAGGAGATCTCTAGTCTTTCCCATTCTGTTGTTCTCCTCTACTTCTTTGCACTGTTCATTTAAGAAACCGTTCGTATCTCTGCTCACTGTTCTCTGGAACTCAGCATTCAGTTGGGTGTGTCTTCGCCTCTCCCTTGCTGTGTGTATAAAGACCACGCTTTGTTAGCTGTTTATCAGTTGATGGACGCTCTGGTGGACCTCACCTTCTGACTTCCGAACAGTGCTGTCGTGCACATGGGTGCATTTGGCTCTTCAGGGTGTATTCCTGGGAGTGGGCTTGCGGGTCCTGTGGTGATTGCTTGGTTTGTCTATTTGGCTGAACCGGGTCTGTGGTGGCACACGGGACCTTTAATTGCGGCATGCAGGGCCTTTTCACCTGCAGCCTGGGGATCTAGTTCCCTGACCAGGGAGCGAACCTGGGCCCCCTGCACTGTAGTCAGAGCCTTAGCCCCTGGACTAGCAAGGAAGTCCCAGTAATTCTGTTAACTTTTTGAGCAACCAACAGACTACTTTTCACCGTGGCTGTGCCCTTTTGTGCCCTTTTGTACCCCCTCCAGCAGTGTGTGTTGTTCTGGGGTTAGTTTTCTACATCCTCACCAGTGCTTGTTATCCCCCACTCCTTTTTTGGTAAATAGTAGCTGTCCCAGTGGGTGTGACGTGATGTCTCATTATAGTTCTTTTCCCCAAAATCCAAATGCTTAATTTTTGTGTTTTTCAATTGGAGGATAATTGCTTTTTGGTGTTGTGTTGGTTTCTGCCGTACAACAATGAGAATCAGTTGTGACTATGTATACACACACACATATACATATATCTGTGTGTATATACATCCCCTCCCTATTGAGTCTCCCTCCCACTGCTTGCCCCCAGCTCTCCCCCGACTCAGGCTGTCACAGAGCGCCACGCTGGGCTCCGTGTGTGATATGGCAGCTCCCCACTGTCCTGTCCTGCATGTTCGGTCATGTCTGACTCTCTGAGGCCCCGTGGGCTGTAACCGCCCAGGCAAGGACAGTGGAGGGGTTGCCGTTTCCTCCTCCAGGGGTCTTCCCGACCCGGGGATTGAACCCACGTCTCTGGCATCTCCTGCACTGGCATGTGGGCTCTTCACCAGTGATGCCACCCACCAGACAGCTGTTTTTACTGGTAGTGTACCTATGTCTCATTATAATTTGGACTTACATTTCCATCATGAGTACTGCTCCTGAGCACTTTTTCACTTGTATGTCTCTTTTGGGAGAAAGTCTACTTGAGTTTTTAGTCCTTTGCCTCTTTTTGGTCAGAGAACGGAAGCGTGTTTCCCCACTGTCCCGGGTGCTGCGGCACAAGAGTGTGGCGCCCCCAGCGCGAGCGCCTCAGCCTGCGGACTGCTGCCTCCTGCTGTGCCCGCGCCTGCCCTCTGCCCGTCGTTGAGTTGGGCTCTTGAGTTGTAGGAGTTCTTGATGCATTCTGGATATTAATCCCTTACCAGATATATGATTTGCCAATATTTTCTCTCATTCTGTAAGTTGTCTTTTCAGACTCTTGATAGTGTGCTTTGAAGTACAAAGTTTAATTTTGATGAAGTCCAGTTTATTTTCTTCCTTTTGGTGCCTATACTTTTGGTGTCTTATTTAAGAAATCACCAAATCCAAGGCCTCTATGTTTCCCTCCAAGAGTGTCACAGTGTTGGCTTTATTCTTTTTAAAATAATTTCGTTTATTTCTTTATTTTTGGCTGCATTGGGTCTTCATTGTTCTGCTCGGGCTCTCTCTGGTTGCAGCGAGCAGGGCCTCCTCGTCACTGTGGTGCTCAGGCTCCTCGGTGCGGTGGCCTCTCTGTTGCAGAGCGTGGGCTCTAGGCGCGCGGGCTTCAGCAGTTGTGACTCACAGGCTCCAGAGCACAGGCTCAGCAGTTGCGGTGCACGGGCTTAGTTGCTCCTCCACGTGTGGGATCTTCCTGGACCGGGGGTTGGACCCTGTACCCCATGCTGGCAGGTGGATTCTTATCCACTGCACCACCACGGGGTCCCATAGTGTCAGCTTTACAGTTTAGATGTTTGATCTGTTTTGAGTTCATTTTGTACTTGGTGCGGCTTTAATCTTTTGCATGTGGATATTCTGTTTACCCAGCAGCCTTTGTTGAAAAGACTCTTCTTTCCGCATCATATGTTCTTGGTATGCTCGTGCATCAATTGACCATGTGTGAGTTGTTTATTTCTGGACTCTCTTCTGTTCCATGATCTTCCTGTTTGTCCTGATCCCACTCCTGTGATGTTTTTTGTGGCCACACCCCTCATCTTGCAGGATCTCAGTTCCCTGACCAGGGATTGAATCCGGTCCACGGCAGTGAAATCCGGAGTCTAACCACTAGACAGCCAGGGACGTCCCCCAGTTCTACACTGTTTTGATAACTAAAACTTTGTAGGAAGTTTTGACCTTGGGAGGTATGAGTTCTCCACCTTCTTTTTTTTTTTTAAGATTGTTGTGGTTATTTGGGGCCCTTTGCAATTTCATATGGATTCTAGGATGAGTTTTTCTATTTCTGCTAAAAACATCATTGGGATAATGATATGGTGGCACTGAATACACAGGTTGCTTTGGGTGAATCATTATCTATTTAAATATCTTTTTTATCTATTTGGCTGTATCGAGTGTTACTTGCAGCACGGCGAATCTTCGTTACAGCTTGTGGGGTCTTTCATTTCTGTGAGTGGGCTTCGTTGCCCGTGGCATGGGGGATCCTAGGTCCTGGACCAGGGATTGAACCTGTGCCCCCTGCAGTGGAAGCATGGAGTGCTGGGGAGGCCCTGGTGTATCACCCTGACATTATTAGATGCTCCGGTCCAGGAACATGGGATATCTTTGCATTTATTTAGGTCTTTAATTTCTCTCAGCAGTGTTTTCTAGTTTTCACTTTAACAAGTCTTTTGTCTCCTCAGTTAAATTTACTTAAGTACTGTATTCTTATATTGCACTTGTAAACGGAATCGTTTCTTACTTTCCTTTTTTGGATTGTTCATTGCAAGTGTATGGAAATACAAATGCTTTTTGTATGTTGATTTTGTATCCTAGTACTTTGCTGAATTCGTTTAACGGCTCTAACACGTGTTTTGTGGATTCTTAAGCATTTTCTGTATATAAGATGATGTCACCTGCAAATAGATCATTTTACTTCTTCCTTTCCAGTCTGCATATTAAAATTTCTCCTTGCCTAACTGCTGTGTCTGGGACTTAAGTGTTACACTGAAGCGGTGAAAGCACGCGTCCTTGCCTTGTTGCTTATCACAGGGAGAAGCTTTCAGTCTCGCTACTGAGTGTAATGCAAGCTGTGGATTTTTCACATACAGTCTTTATCCTGTTGAGCCAGTTCCATTCTTTTCCTAGTTTTTTTTAGTGTTTTTAATTGTGAAAAGGTATTGTTCAGTTGCTCAGTCATATCCAACTCTTTGCTACTCCATGGACTGCAGCACGCCAGGCTTCCCTGTCATTCACCATCTCCGGGAGCTTGTGAAAACTCATGTCCATTGAGTCAGTGATGCCATCCAACCATCTCATCCTCTGTTGTCCCCTTCTCCTCCT
>NW_011476171.1:4675-5933 GCF_000754665.1 Bison bison bison | reverse complement strand
GCCAGTGGGGTGGAGAGAGCACGTGCTGCTTGGTCCCCGCCGGGTCCCTGGCGCGGGACTGAAGCAGGTCTGCCTGAAAGCCTTGTCATCAGTGCATACGCTGGGCAGGCCCCCAGGACAGTGGGCAGCTATGGGGTGGGGGGGTTGCGGCGTGAGGCCTGAGAGAGAGCGCAGGCACTGGGCCGGGCCCTTTTCACTTGGGCATCGCAACAGGGCTGCTGGGGTGATGTGACGAGGTTCGGATTCTAGGATGGGCCTGAGCGGGGCTGGGAGGGCAGAGGGAAACCCAAACAGGACTGCCGTGTTGACTGTCTGGGATGGAGGGCAGGACAGTGGTCTCCTGGGTGCCTGACGTTTGCGCTGGAGCGCTCCAGCAGACCTCCTGGAAGTATGTGAGCTGCGCTGGGGCCATGCTCCTGGGCACCGCCCCAGACACCAGTGTCCTTGGGACCACAGTGGCCTGAGCGGCCAGAGACCCTTTGGGAGTTGGCGTCTGTGCACACAGCCCAGCTGCCCGGGATCTGCAAGGTCCAGATTCCTGGTGCAGCTGGCCTGGGGGAGCTTACAGTGGGCTTGGGCTTCTGGCCGGGCTGGGTGTCCGCATGTGACCCGCAGATGCCCGTTCCTTGGAAAACGGAGCCCCAGGCTTGGGGGTGGAGGCCCAACTTTTTCCCGCACCGAGGTTGTTCTCTGGTTCTGAGCTTGGTGGCCATGCCCTGTGCCTGGCCACCCTCCTTCCAGACCCCTGCCCCACAGGCCTTCACTAGCGGCCTGAGGCGGTACCTGCAGTACTACCGCGCTTGCGTGCTCTCCACCCCGCCCACCCTGAGCCTCCTCACCATCGGCTTTCTCTTCAAGAAGCTGGGCCGGCAGCTCAGGTGAGCCTCGGCGTGCGACTTGGTGGCTGGTGAGGCAGGCATGGGCCATGCTGGATGGTGGGCGGCCTCCTGGTTGGGGTCTGGATAGCCCTTGACCCAGCTGAGTTTATGAGGTGCCCACCAGCAGGCCCAACCCAGGATCAGGGCTCCTACCCAACAGGCACACAGGGGCCCTGCAGACAGACCTGGTGCCTGCACTCAGGAGCTGGTCAGTGAACATGGGCAGAGTGCCTGCTGGCAGATGCCATCTGGAGAAGGCAGAGTGGAAGACTAGGGGTTGGGGGGTGGGTTCAGTGGAGAGGAGTTCCTGCAGGCTGAGGGGAGGAGTGTGGAGGCCCCGGGGCTGGAGAAGGGGTGCGAGGGGGAGGCTGAGCCTGGAG
>NW_011476171.1:2701-3711 GCF_000754665.1 Bison bison bison | reverse complement strand
GAGTCGTCCCACATGCAGACAGGTTGTACTGGACCCACGGCTACGTGCTCATTTCCAAAGAGGCGGAGGACTGCGTCCCCGTGTTCCTGAGCCACATCGCCCACGACGTGTACGTCTGCGGGAAGACCATCAATCTGCTGAAGCTCTGCTGCCCACAGGTGAGGGGCGGAGTGGCCGGCCTCCGCCAGCCCCACGCTGCCTGCCCATCTGCCCTCAGCCCAGGTCCATACGGTTCCAGCCCAGGTTGGGTGACCTCATCCTGTCCCCTTGAGAGTTTCATGAGCAGCTCTGTTGAGTTTCTGGTGCTCCTTCAAAGATGGAAGGAAAGCCGAAGGCCTTTCAGAGGCCAAAGGGGCAGTGGGCCCCTCCCCCTCCCCCACCTTGGAAACTGCCCCAGAGGGATGGGAAGGGCTGTGTTGGCAGGAGGGTGGACTCAGGGGTCGTGTGAGGGGTCCCAGGGCTCAGCCGTGCCCTGGAGCAGAGGCCTGAGTTGGTGTCCATGCAGCCAAGGCCAGTGGCCAGTGGCAGTGGGTGGGATGGGCGGCCCCTGTGGGAGGCGCTGTCTGGTGTCTGGACAGGCCGGCGGCTGTGGACGGGGGCTCCTGGCAGTGCAACAGCCAGGTGCAGGCCAGGGCAGGGGTCAGCGGCCGGCTGAGTGCAGGGCTGAGAGGAGTGGTCTGGAGCGGCCAGCATGGGCTCAGGGCTGCTGCAGGGGCTACAGTGTCCATGAGCCCCCAGGAGCTGCCCAGGTGTTGGCTGTGGGGGGCGGGGCTCCCGTGGTGGGCGGGGCTGACCTTAGGGAGGCCCTGTGGGTGTGTCTGGGCCTTCCCACCTTTTCCTGGAGCCTTACTTGTGGGAGCCAGGCCTGGCCCTGGGCCGAGACCCACACCTGCTGTTCTGGAGCCGTGGAGGGTGTCAGCAGGGAGCACAGCACTCCGGAGGCAGGCTGTCCACGTGGGTCACGAGCGGGAGGCAAGACGGGCTGTGGCTGCCAGTCCCCGGGCTCCGGG
>NW_011476171.1:0-1594 GCF_000754665.1 Bison bison bison | reverse complement strand
TGAAGGACCAGGGGGGGGGGGCGCTGGCCCTGGGCAGGGGGGGTGGGCTCAAGGGGTCGGCTTCACTAGCGGGGTGCCTCTGGGGTGTTCTGCAGCGACGCCGGGCAGCCAGGCAGGAGGAGCTGGATGAGGACTTCAGCTATGCCCGCGAGCTCCGGGACCGGGAGAGAAGGCTGAGGGCCCTGGAGGAGCAACTGGAGAGGAAGGCCAGGTGGGTGGGTGGCCGGGGGCACCATGGCCACGGGCTTGTCCTTCCTGGGAGTCACGGCTGGCTTGAGCTTTGTGGTGGCTGGTTGCCTTCTGTCTGTATCTGGCGCCTTTCAGGCGTCTGTCAGGTGGGAACAGTGGTGGCCTGAGCTTGGTCTTCTTGCAGTCGCTCTGTGTAGACTGGGGTCCAGGCTCGGTCCACGCTGTGCTCGCATCCTGTCTCTCTCTCTCTGTTTCCTTTAAGTTAAACTGCCTGTTTCTTAAATTTGTCTTTAAGCCTGTTTGCAGCCTGACTGAGAGACAGGGATTTACCCAGCATGGCGTCCGGGGTCTGTCTAGTGCTCTGGCATCCCTCCCTCCCTCCCTGCACTTCCTGCGAGCTGCCAGCACAGCTGGTGCTTCAGGAGCCCCGCCCTTTCCTCGCCTCCCGGTCAGTGGTCCTGACTCGGGGACTGTTCATGGAGCGTGACGGAGCCAGTCAGTGCTGAGTGCACACGTGTCTGCGTGCATCCATGCTGACTTGGGTGTGTACACACGCGTGTATGATGATGTTATTCTCTTGTTTACATGTGGAGGAGATCTTGTTTACTAGGTATGGAGTGTGTCCCTGGCCTGTGGCAGCTGAATTAAACATGGCCAGGCTGGGTTTGAAACCAACTTCACGTTGGTGAGAGGGTCAGCCTCGTTGGCTGTAACATGGCGAGCTTTGAATTGAGTGAGGTGTTCCCACTGCCTCGTGCCGTTTGCACCACCTCTCGATGCTCTGGACCTGGCGCGGCAGTGCGAGAACCACCTCCAATGAGGAGCAAGGTCGCACCTCCGAGAGGGTTTGGGCCCACGGCCCGCACTGCTCCCTGTGCTTCAGGCTGTGGGGGAGCTCGTCTGGGGTTCACTCTGAGTGACTGCACTGCACGTGCCCGCCAGGGGCTCCCATTTGGGGGGAGGCAGAAAGACCTGCCCAGTAAGGCCCTGCAGGTGTTGTGGGGGCTCCAAGGGGCCAGCTGCCCACCTGGGGAAGGTGCTCGGGGATAGGCTTCCCGTCGGGGGCCCCCGCATGGGGCAGTGGCTGGACAGTGGGCTGACTGGTGGCCCGTGCTGTCCGGGTGGCTGCAGGCAGGCGCTGGTGGATCATTACAGCAAGTTGTCTGCAGAGGCGGCTCGTCGGGAGCAGAGGGCACTGTGGAAGGTCCGGAGGCACCGGCTGGCCAGCGCGCGGCTTCGTTTTCTCCTGGAAGACGAGAAGCGCATTCAGGTGTTGCCACTCGTCACCCAGGAGTTCTTCCCGGGGCTCTCGGGGACTCAGGAGCCCTGAAGTCACACACAGACCCACTGTGTGCCCACTGCGGGGTTTGGGTAACGCTCTAACCAGGTGCCCAGAGGGGCATGA
>NW_011476170.1:11924-14123 GCF_000754665.1 Bison bison bison | reverse complement strand
AGCCGGTACAGGGCCTCGAGCTGCCGGCGCTTCTCCTTGGCCCGGGTGACCACAGTCTGGAAGAGCTGGCAGAAGAGCTGCACGGCCGGGGGCGAGTCGTCGTTGCCGGGGACGGGGTAGGTGATGAGGCAGGGGTTGCAGTTGGTGTCCACGACGCCCACGGTGGGGATGCTCATCTTGGCCGCATCCCTCACGGCCACATGGGGCTCGAAGACGTTGTTGAGTGTGTGCAGGAAGATGATGAGGTCCGGCAGGCGGACCTGGGGGCCCAGCAGGAGGGGCGCGTTGGTCAGCAGGCCACCCTTGAAGTAGCGCGTGTGGGCGTACTCACCGCAGCTCCGGGCCGTGCTCTCGATCAGGTGTGAGAACTGCCGGGCACGGCTCACGAACAGGATGATGCCCCCGCGGAAGGCCACGTGGGCCGTGAAGTTCAGGGCAAGCTGCAGGTGCGTGGCCGTCTGCTCCAGGTCAATGATGTCCTGGCCAAGGCGGCTCCCGAAGATGTACGGCTCCATGAACCTGCCGGACACACGGCCAGCGTGAGCTGCCCGGGCCACCTCCCCCGACCCCCCCAGGGCCAGTACCATCTGCAGCCTTCCCCGTGATGACACAGTGAGAACCCGGCCCAGGAGTGACCACCAGGCGCAGTCAGAGGGCTGGACCAATAGGGCAGGCTGGGCTGTAGGCCGTGTCCACGTCTCGGGCAAGATGACTCTACCCTCTGAACCTGCACCTCGCCACGACCCTAACAGAAAGGACCCAACAGGGACGTCTGGATGCTCACACGTTGACATCCAGTGTCCTGCCCGGGGCTGTCTGTCTGGCAGCCACCCTCGTTATTACGGCTTTACCGTGGAGACCACCCAGGGCCGGGGAACCAGGAGGGCGGGGGTGCCGGCTGGAGCAGGAACCAGCCAGGCCTCGGAGGGGAGCCCTGCGGCCCAGACCTGCGGGCCTGGACAGAGGGGCTGGGTGCCAGACTGTCCCCTCGTGTTCCGTCTTCTCCCACCCCGTTCACGTTCCTGCTCACCGCCGTCTGGATTCTGTCCTCCCCGCAGACGCCGCCCAAGGCCCCACAGGCCCAGCCTCCCTCAGCGCGGGAGACTTCTGGGAAGAACTCCCAGCAGCACACCCTCTCACTTCCTGGCCCCTCCTCCTCTCCCAGACTCTGGGGTGCCGGTCGCCGGGCTCCTGCCCAGGACCTCCCCCGCCCCTCTGCCCAACACATCCTCTGAAGGGCCTGGTGTGGTGCCCCTGGTCCAGGCTGCTTCCTCCGAGGGCACCTGTTTGACACTGCCCTGGGGTGACCAAAGCATCACCCCGCTCGGGACCCAAGCTTCTAATGTGAAGAACGCAGACACCCGCTCTGCTCGGCTCCCCTCTGATCACCCCAGGCCCAGCCACTGCTGTGGCTCTGCCCAAGCAGCTGGGCCACCCCCTTCCCTGAACTTCTGCAGCGCCCCCCCAGTCCACTCTCAACCAGGCCCTCACAAGGGCCACCTTTAAGGACGGCCAGTCACTGCTCCTCAGCCTGCCCTTGGGACGTCCCTCCAAGAGGGTGGCCTTGCCAGCGCCCGTCCATCGCCGGCTTACAGAGCTTACAATCAGCCGCCCTGCCCCTGCGGAGGACCATGAGCCCCACGGGAGGCTTTGGGGGGAGGAGCAAGCTGATTCTGAGAATAAGCACCCGTCCCTTCCGGGGACTCTACGATCCCATGCGGAGGGAAAGGGAGGTACACTCTCTGAAAACAAACTGAAGAGGGGGACCCGGACCTCAAGGCGGGGCGCGAGCGCCCTGGACAAGCCACGGCCACCAGGGCATCTCACCTGTGCCGGCAGCCGGCCTTGTGGCCCAGATGCACCCGGGCGTTGAAGAGGCTTCGCACGGAAAACAGCTCCTTGACGTTAAAGAAGTCGGAGTGCTTGAGGGGCTCGCTCAGGATCCGGGCGCTGCGATCTGGGCGGGGAGGTGGAGAGCATGCAGGCCCTGGGTCCCGGCACCCCGGAGGGCGGCGGCAGATGCTGGGGGCCCCCGCGGCCTTGTGCGGAGGCTCGGGGCGGGGAGACCGGATCTGACCATGGCTTCGCTCCCGGGTGAACCCGGCCAGGTGCCCACTCGGAGAAGAGGAAGCCGGCTGACGTCTGTGTCTGCGGGCCCCGTAGTCCCACTGCCGCCCGCAGAAACTCCCTCAAGGCAGC
>NW_011476170.1:6999-9971 GCF_000754665.1 Bison bison bison | reverse complement strand
GAGAGGAGGAGAGGGTGGTCTGCTGGAGATGCGCGGGCGATACGCTCATCACCGGGCTGCTGAGGGGCGCGCGCCCTGCGGGCTCTAAGACAGGCTGAGTGCCTTTCCTGACCCCCACTTAGCCCCTTTACAAGCCCCCGGGATCGGCTCTGTTAGCATCTTCATTTCCCAGCTGGGAAATGAAACTGGGAGGTAGAAAGATATGCTCTTGCCCATAGTTAGTATGAGGCAGAGCTGGGGTGTCGGAGCCCACAGCCCCTCAGTTACACGGCTGTACCACCAGCTGATATCAGGGCTGGAGACAGCAGGAACATTTTCTCCTGGAGGCTCAGAAGTGGAGGGGCACCACACCCCCGGCCCCCCAGGTCTGGACACCCCCCCAGGAATGACAGCATGGGCCAGGTCTTGCTGGGGCTGAGGGCCAGCACTTTCCACCTGGGAGTTCTTTACGGCTTTGGCAGAGGTCAGCAGAGGGGTCAAGGGAGGCTGAATGAACCTGCCAGGAAGGCCAACCCTGCACCCCAAGGAGCCCAGGTTCACGGCTGCATTGCATGCCTGCAAAGCTCTGTCAACCTAATACGGTAAAGCTGTGGCTTGGGCAGACTTAGAACAAATGAGTGGAAAATAAAGTGTTCTTTTCATCTGCCAGGACCAAGGAGCCCCCCTCAGTGTACAGGACCAGTAACCAAGCTTATGGTAGCAGAGCCCCCACTGTGCACGAGATGCCGGTAAGGAGGAAGCAAGGAAAGGCTCTGGAGGGGGGTGTGTGCGTGTGTGTCCGGAGTTCCAACATCACAAATGGAAAGGGATCACCTCACATCTTTTTAGAACAGGACAGGGTAGAAAAAATGAGTGAATGAATTTAGCAAACACGTTTTAAAGGCTGGGAAAGGGGCATGGTGGGCTTGCTTGCATGTATGTGCTTGCTCAGTTGTGTCCAGCTCTTTGGGACCCCATTGACTGTAGCCTGCCAGGCTCTTCTGTCCTTGGAATTTTGCTTGCAGGAATATCCTGGAGCGGGTTGTCATTTCCTCCTCCAGGGGATCTTTCCAACCCAGAGATCCAACCCGGGTCTTTTGTGTCCCCTGCATTGGTTGGCGGCTTCTTTACCAGCTAAGCCAATGGGGAAGCCTGTAGACTGGTTTACAACATCCCAATGCACTGGCCCCATTCATTCGTACGACGAGCCAACTCTTATAGGCAGTAGGTTTTGAGGCAGATAAATGAAGGACTACTTTCATTTTGGAGTAATACCTAACCTGTGACCCTAAGAGGCAGCACTTGTGGTGAAAGCTCAGGTTCCAAAAGGACTGGGGTCCGTGCACCTTTGGGGAAGTTGAGTCCTTTTTGACTTCACATGGCAGGGGGCCTCCTCGAGTCCTCCGACAGCCCTGCTGCGTCTAGGAGAAGGGCCAGTGGGCTGGTGTGAGCCACCCATGGGTACCCCAGACAGTGGACCACCCGCCTGGGGGGCCACGTTGGTTTTCTTCCAAAATATCCCTCATTTTTAAAGCAAATCGTGGTTTATGTTTTTGACTTAAACTCTGCTGGATCCTTGTTGCTGCGTGGGCTTTTCTCTAGCTGGGGTGAGCACGGGCTGCTCAGGGCGGTGGCCCCTCGAGGCAGAGCACAGGCTCTAGGCGCACGGGCTTCAGCAGTTGCGGCCCCGGACTCTAGACACAGGCTCAGTAGTTGTGGATCATGGGCTCAATTGCTCTGAGGTGTGTGGGGTCTTTCTGGACCAGAGAGCGAACCCACATCTCCTGCACTGGCAGGCGGGTTCTCTACCACTGAGCCCCTAGATACTCCTCATTTAAAAAGAGCTGGATAATCGCTTCTTTACTTATTTCGCGTGAGGGAGTACAGCTCTTAACAAAAAAGAGATTGTTTACCTACAAAGTTTCCAGAGCACTAAAGGTCATGCTCCCAAAGCCAAGGGATCAGGTGTTTCCATGCAAAGGGCCCCCATGCTCACTAACACAGGCCCAGACGCTTTGCTTTTGTGCACAGGTCTTACGAGGCGGAGGCAGTGGGGCCTGAAGCACGGGCTTCTCATGAGGCAGGTTTAGCAGGAGCTTTTCTGCTTATTGTCCACCTGCTCTATCAGGAGCCTGGTTTCCAGTTTCTGGCCTGAGTGTGGCTGCTGGGCTCATCGAGCAGGACTGTTTCCTTCCCATGTGGGAACAGAAAATAAAAATGCGTGTTTTGCACTTTAAAACATAGACTGAAGGGAACTGTTCTTCCTGACACCGTAATGGTGGATTCAGGTCGTTCCTTATTCAGTTGTTACAACCCAGAACGTACAGCTCGAAAAGTGGACCTGAGCGTGTGGTGTGGACTTGGTTAATGAGAACCCGCCCACACTGGCTCAGTCACTCTACACGCTGCGCTGTGAGACACACACACCACGGCAGCTGTGTGCTGCAGGGAGGCAAGTGGGAGCTGCTGCTCTGAAAAATAAGTGCCCGGGGATGCCCTGGAGGCCGAGTGGTTAGGACTCCATGATTCCATCGCAGGGGTCGAAAATTCGATCCCTGGTCACGGAACTGAGGTCCAGCAAGCTGCACAGCATGGCCCACAAACCAGCAAAGCAGAACAAAACACGAAACACCAAAAACAAACACACACACACACCAGACCAACAAAACATCTAAAAAACCCTCCAGAATACACCTAAGGCCATTTTTCTTTGCATTTGCTTCCTGTCGAGGAGACAGAATATCCGGTGGGCTTCTTGACACAGGGGCACTCTAGAATGGGCCACCTGTCCCGCAGTGGTCCAGGCCCCTTCCGTCAGAGGCGCCCAGGTCACCTGGCGACGCTGGGTTGCTGAAATGACCACCGCCCCTGGGTGCCCGCACACACCGGCAGCACCCCTGTGTCCAAACGGCAACCCCTCCTGCAAGGGCAGCCCCTCCTGAGCCCCCCTCTGCGGGTGCGCTGGGGCCCTCAGAATGGTTCTAATGTTCTGC
>NW_011476170.1:3647-6692 GCF_000754665.1 Bison bison bison | reverse complement strand
CGGTGCTGTGGTTCAGTCGCCCAGTCATGTCCGACTCTTGTGACCCATGGACTGCAGCCCACCAGGCTCCTCTGTCCGTGGGATCCTCCAGGCAAGAACACTGGAGTGAGTCTCCATTCCCTCCTCCAGGGGATCCTCCCGACCCAGGGGTCGAACCTGGGTCTCCTTCATCGCAGGTACATTCTTTACCGACCGAGTCACCAGGAAAGTCCAGGGGCAAACGAGGCCATCCTGCAAACCTGCTCCCCCGCCCTGCCCCGCCCGCCCCGCCCCGGCCTCTCTGTTTTCTAGTTTTAGGAACAGTGTTTTCTCCCAAATCCTTATTTTCCTTTCACAGGCGCCTGATGACCGATTGCTCGAGTGCCACCACGTGCCACTAACCCGTGTCCCCTTCTCACTTCCAGAAGGTGTTTTATCCAAATTCGTATAAGTTTTCTAGACAAGTTGCAGTGGGCGGAATGTTCCAGAACAACACGCTGAACGTCTACATGGAGAAGAGCATTGTGACAGGTCCTGACAACTACATCACCTCCTATGACCGGCTCAACTTCCACCCCAGCTACAGGGTCTTCAGGCCGTCCATCTGTGACTGAGGGGCCTCCCGGCTCCTCCGGACGGCTGTCCGCCCTAGTCCTCGATGGTTCGCCCAGGCGTAAAGGGACGCACTTGGCCACTTTTCCCGAAAACACTTTTCCTTTCTAGATAAGCAGGCAGACGGGGCGGCGATGCTCTGCTTTCTCTGTTTTACGCCTGAGACGAAAAAGAGCTGATGGCTTGACTTTCCATTAAAACTCTTGCCACAGCCTCACTTCCTGACTCATCTGTAACCCGGGCGCAGGGCGCTGGGCATCCTGAGACCCCGAGCTCGGCCTGGATGCTGGGAAGGCCTGCAGCGCTCCACCTGCATCCTAATCTGGATGCATCTTTGTTTTTATGCTCATGACACATTGTGGGGGTTTTCTGTTCTCGAGTAGCCTGCTGGGCCGCGGGGGGAGGGCTGGACCCCCTGCCCGGGGTATGGACGAGAGCCGGTGAGGGAGCAGGGGCGCTCTGGAGCGGGGAAGGCTCCAGGTGGGACTGGGAGAGCCCAGGCCAGGCTTGGAGTGACCCTGAGCACTTCCTGGCCATGAACAAGGCCCAGGTGGAGGCAGAAAGAAGGCTGGCGAGTGCCGCTCGTTGCTGAGGGGCGATGTGTGCGAGGGGGCTCCCTGCTTGTGTTCATCCGAGGAAGGCCGTTGGGGGTGATAACCACATGAGGCTTCCCAGGTGGGGCTCAGTGGTAAAAAATCCTGCCAACGTGGGAGGTGTGAGAGATGCGGGTTTGATCCCTGCGTCGGGAAGATCCGCAGGAGGAGAAAAAGGATTCTTGCTTGAGAGACCCCACGGACGGGAGCCTGGCGGGCCAGGGTCCATGGGGCTGCAGAGTCGGACACGACTGAGCCTCTGAGCGGTAGCTACGTAAGTGGATTCCTATCTATGTAGTCACTTCTCAGTCAACATTTACCATGATTTAGACCGTCCTCAGTTAGCATTTTCGGGGGCTTCCCTGGTGGTCCAGGCGTTAAGAGTCCGCTTTGCAGTGCAGGGGACTCGGGTTCTCTCCGGCGTGCCCCAACCCCGGAGCCCACGCAGCACAACTGGAAGCTCTGCGAACAACCCCGCCAGAAGTAAGACCCGAAGCAGCCGCGTAACTAAACGTTAAAACCGTTTTCTCCGACAGAACGTACGTTCCAGACATCAGTCCCGCTTCCCTTGTGACCGCTCACTGCAGGAACCCTGGGAGGTGTTGGGACCGGAGAGACGAAATGGTTAGAGGCTGTTGATGCTGCTTGTTTACCGAGGTTTTTATCCAAAGAAAGTTTTTACTCATGTATTAATTTGGGAGGAAATGAAATACCATGGCCGGTTATCTCTTCATTAAAAAGTTTGTGAAGCAAAAGTAAACATTCCAGCAACATTCTTAAGCTTCCGTTTGCGATGGAAATGGTTTCTAGAGAAAATCTGTCCCTTTAATAGAAGTGATACAAAGCTGAGGCTGGAGCCAGGATCTACTGATAGGTCGTGTCCTTTTCCTTTGCTGGAAAGCCAGCACAGGCTCCAGGCATCAAACTGAAAATGCATTTTTCACAGCTTATCACTAGAAGTGTCAAGACACTCAGAATGCTTCTGCATTCTACCTCTATTGAAATACAAAAGGGGGGATAAAAAAGGACGCATCATCAGTCCAGTTTTGAAACTCAACAGAAGAGAAGCACCGCATCCTCTGCGCTGGCCAGGAACACGGAGTCCTCAGGGCGGCCGTGGCCGTCAGGCCCCGGGACTGTCTGCCCCGCAGCCTTGACCGTGAGCAGCGCACTCCGGGGCGGGACAGCGTGCACGGTCAGGGCCCAGGCTGGGCCGGCAAGTCGAGCCGGCGTCCGCAAACACAGCAGGTGCCAAGTGGGCCGGTGAGCTTCAGCGAGTTAGTTCCAGCATCAGAATCAGGCAGTGAAGTGCTCTCATTAACCCTCACAGCCGCTCACCACTATTCCTGTAGCAGTTGCTAATGAGTTAATGGGAAGTTAGACTCTTGTATGTTGAATAAATGTCTGGAAAGGTGGACGACAGAAATACCTTCTGTATCACACACACACCCGTCTTCCTGAGAAGTCACCCACCGCCTCTGGCGCAGGCTCCCAGTCCCCACGCCCTCCTGGGGCCGGGCCCCTGCAGGCGCTGTTGGCCACGCGTCCCCCACCCGTGTGCTGTCTCACGGTCTTCAAAGGGCTTTGACGGCCTCGCCTCATCGACGCTCGTGCCTGCAGCAGGTCTTACTCCACCTCCCTCTGTGGATGGGGAATTAGGGCCCCGAGGGGCTGCCCTGTCGCAGGCCCTGGGCCCCCGCCTTGGTGGTGGAGGGGGGAGGGTCCTGGGAGGGACGAGGTCATCAGCGTCGGACCCCATAGACCCGCCCTGACTTCCTAGTGTTTGCACGAGTCATGCAGGAACTCCAGTGATGATCATGAAATTTATCCTTTTAGTCACTCAGTCGTGTCTGACTCTGCG
>NW_011476170.1:1588-3547 GCF_000754665.1 Bison bison bison | reverse complement strand
TTTGGCACAAGACCGTGCCTTCTGCCCGGGGTAACAGCATATGGAATGGCTGGTTGAAAAATGGGAAGAAAATCACACCCATCACTCTTCTGACTGTGGTGCTGAGATCTTTCAAAATCTTAAATCCAATCAGAGCAGTTACGGGAAAGGCGATCGAAACACTTAGGATAACAAACACCAGTTTCCACTGATCATTACATTAACTGCACGGCCATAGAGGAACCCTGTCTCCAGCCACGAGATGCTGTATCGGGCCTCTCTGCTCCACTCTTAAATGAAACGTTGACAGTTTCACAGCACTTTGCTCATCGCTTAATTTAGCTGCTGAGTCGGCCTAAAACTTGGAACTTCTTACTCTAGAAGTCTGTTTTCGTTTGTTTCCCTGTTTTTCTTCAGTGATGTTTCACCTTTTATTTACAGTTAATTAGAATAAATGGTTTCCAGTACATAGTAAAATATGTTGATGTTGGGAAGACAAATCCCTCTGTCCAGCACACAAAATACCAGAGATCTCAAAGATTCAAAATAGAAATAATGTGTTTCCCTCCCCGGCAGCCTTGCCTGGTGCTGCCCTGGAGGTGGTCTGCAGACAGCGAGGGTGGGCTTGGTTGCTGTTTCTCCCCGTCTACACCGGCCCTAACATTAATTTTGAGGAAGGGGTGGGGTCAAGGTGGCAGTGCTTTGTACATGAGCAGATAAAGTGCTGGTATTTAAACTGAGTATCTGCGGCGTCCCTGGCGGTCTCGTGGTTAAGAATCTGCCTGCCAGTGCAGGGCACAAGGGCTGGGCCCCTGGTTCAGGAGGATCCCACGCTCCACGGAGCATCTAAGCCCGGAGCTGCAGTGGCTGAGCCGGCACGCCTGGAGCCCCGCTCCACGGCAGGAGGGGCCGCTGGAGCGAGGATCCTGAGCTCTGTGACCAAGGGGAGACCCCGCTCGCCGCCACCAGAGAAGCCGGTGTGCAGCAAGGGAGACCCAGCAGAGCTGAAATAGCAACAGGAATTAAAAAGAAAAACTAAACTCAGCGCCTGGGTAAACCTGCCGACAACTCGGATTCTGAGCGACAAAGTCAGGAGCAACTTCTCTCGAGGAAGACCCCGTCCTCTGTGTGGACACGTGGGTGGTGAACATCAGACGCTCACCCCCAGGGCTCTCCCCTCCTTCCACCCCATTCCTGCTGTTAGGGCTTCTGACATGGGGTGGTTCCTGCTGAAGCCCGGAGCAGCAGACACCTCCAAAACCGGGTCTCTCCCCCTTCTTTGCGTTAAGGGGAGGGAACCTGTGGCCCCAGCATGCAGCGACCTCCCTTCACTGGGAAGCGAGGGGCCCTTTGGGTCGGACTTCCCTGTAGGTCCCCACCCCTTTTTAAAAAATCATTTCTTTCTGGCTGTGCCCAGTCTTGGTTGCTGTGCAGGCTTTTCTCCAGTTGCAGGGCGCGGGGGCCGCCCTCTCCTTGCCGTGTGTGGCTTCTGTTGCTGAGCACCGGCTCTAGGGCGCTTGGGCTTCAGTCGTTGCGGTTCCCGGGCTCCAGAGCTCAGGCTCAGTAGCTGTGGAATCCGGGCTTAGTTGCTCCGTGACAGGTGGGATCCCGCCAGGGATTGAACCTGTGTCCCCCGCACTGGCAGGCAGATTCGTGACCACTGGGCCACCAGGGAAGCCCTCCTCTGCAGGTCGCAGTACTTTCGGCTTGCTCTGGCCACACGCCCTCCCAGCCTCTTCCTACGGGTAGGGGTGCATTGGCTGCCTGGAGCGCTGTGACCTGCGGATGCGCGGTGGGGCTGGGACCACAGGGGAGCTGGACTGGGGCTGCAGATGAAGCCGTCCCTCCTCAGACGTGCTCCCGCCGCCACTGCAGCTCCCCTCTTGAAAGAAATCGACTAGTTTTGGCTGTGCTGGGCCCGCGTCGGCCTCCCGTTTCTGTGGTTTCTCTTGATGGGAGGCACAGGCTCTAGGCATGCGG
>NW_011476170.1:0-1289 GCF_000754665.1 Bison bison bison | reverse complement strand
CAAAACCGTGTCCCCTGCACTGGCAGCTGGGTTCCACCAGGCAAGTGCCACTCCAGCCCCCTTTGCAGACAGGCTGCAGGGCACCACCCACCTTGGCCCCAGGGTGCGCCAGAGTTGACCATGTCAGTGGAGGGGGGGGGAAAGGTGGGAAAACAAGAGCTTTTATGCAGCCTGGCTTGTGGGCAATCCAGGGGTGGGCCCACGCTATCACGGCTACGTCCAGTTTGTCAAAACCAGGCCTGGCCTGCACTGCCCAGGAAGCAGCCAGAACAGGGAGGGGGAGGTGGGGGCAGAGGAAGGTGGGAAGGGCCTGGGGGGCGGCGATGGGGCCAGGAGCAGAGAGGTGCCCACGGCTCAGTCCTCGATGGCAAGGGTGGAAGCCCGGCAGGTCCTGGACGCTGGGTTCTCACGTCCACATCCTGCAAAGGCCACTCCGCAGAGGACAGACCACATCAGCTGAGGTGTGAGCAGCGCTTGATTTATTAGCATTAAAAAAACCCAGTTCATATATACAAAACAAGCTGATTTTTGTTGTCAAGTGTTAAAAGCACTCCTTTAAAATTAAATACAATTTAAAGCATGGATTAATGAGTTGATTTCCTGGGAAGCACTTCAGTGAATGAATATTTGCCAATGGAAACATCAGATGCACACCACGCGGGCACCAGGGGGTCACGGGATTCACAGGGCTGCTCATCACAGCGTCTGACCCCAGACACTGTAGGTGCCACACACGTCCCCGGTGGGTATTCCCGCTAAGACCCAGGGCGGGGGCATGACCTGTGAAAATTCACTTGCACGTTAGAATAACGACCAACTTCAGCTGCAACTTAAACCTCGCCCCAGGCCCACCACAGCTGCACCGATGAGCCGTGACACTCCGGGCGGCCAGTGAAAGTTCGCTGGACAATGGTGTGTGAACGTCCATGCTGGGCTGTGGGCCCCGCGGCAGCTGTGAAGCAGAAGGCACAGGGCACCAGGCTCGACCCAGCTGTGCGCGGCCCCGCCAGGCAGACACACGGAGAACACAGGGAGGACGGGCGCGCCAGCCCGCCAACGGAGCCCACCCACAACCCGCCCAGCCCCCAGCAGGCATGGGGCTCAGTCCTCAGGACTCCAGGAACCAGCCGCTCCATGGGCACTGACGAGGGTGAGGACACTGGAAACACATGGGCTGGCTGAGACCGGCCGGAGCTGTGATTAAACGTGAAGAACGGCAGCTTCCGTGTAAAAAGTGGTTTACTGAGCTGGGGGACTCGTGTTAGAACTGGGGAGGCCTGGACACTGAA
>NW_011476169.1:10223-12901 GCF_000754665.1 Bison bison bison | reverse complement strand
CCAGTAGTCATGTATGGATGTGAGAGTTGGACTATAAAGAAGGCTGAGTGCTGAAGAATTGATGCTTTTGAACTTGAGAGTCCCTTGGACAGCAAGGAGATCCAACCAGGCAGTCCTCAAGGAAATCAATCCTGAATATTCATTGAAAGGACTGATACAGACGCAGACACTCCAATATTTTGGCCACCTGATGTGAAGAGGTGACTCATTAGAAAAGACCCTGATGTTGGGAAAGATTGAAGGCAGGAGGAGAAGGGGACGGCAGAGGATGGGATAGTTGGATGGTATCACCTACTCTATGGACATGAGTTTGAGCAAACTCTGAGAGATGGTGAAGGAAGGGAAGCCTGGTGTGATGGGGTCCATGGGGTCACAAAGAGTTGGACACGACTGAGTGACTGAAGAACAAAGACAACAACAACGAGAACATATACCCACACTTCCACTGGCAGGAATTGTGAACACTGGTCTGCGGTGAAGAGAACAGTGGTCATATGAAGGGGACGGTTCTTGGTGCCCTTGGCTTCAGGGGCCTTGGGGTGAGAGACTGCTTCTAATCCAGGCCTTCTCCTCCCAGTGTTCCTGAGTTTCAGCAGTCATTAGAGAAATGGATGGTTACAGACAGTTATAGATATCAGCTTTATTTACCACTTGTCTCCAACAGTAAGAAAATAATAAACAAGAAAATGTGTTTTTTTCCTCACATTTTTCTATTACTCTCAGAAAAGACACAATTCCCTTCCTTATTTGCCTAGAAAATTTTCTTAGTCCCATACCTCAAAACCCGTATTTGCTTTGATAACCTCTGAATTCTTAGCCATTCCATGATCCTGATGGTGGAAGAAGAGGCCATTATTAGACACTAAAAAGCAATACACCATGATAGTATGATCATTTCAGAAAAACTAGGGTGCCTCAACATGAAGAAATTGATTCTTACAACCCATTCTAGTTATAGATTAAGAATAAGACTAACTAGGTGCAGAAGAGTCATTTGGCCAAATTCAACACTGATTCATGTCTAAGGCAGTTTATATAGTCCCTTGGACTGTAAGGAGATCCAACCAGTCCATTCTGAAGGAGATCAGCCCTGGGATTTCTTTGGAAGGAATGATGCTAAAGCTGAAACTGCAGTACTTTGGCCACCTCATGCGAAGAGTTGACTCATTGGAAAAGACTCTGATGCTGTGAGGGATTGGGAGCAAGAGGAGAAGGGGATGACAGAGGATGAGATGGCTGGATGGCATCACTGACTCGTTGGACATGAGTCTGAGTGAACTCCTGGAGTTGGTGATGGACAGGGAGGCCTGGCGTGCTGTGATTCATGAGGTAGCAAAGAGTCAGACACGACTGAGTGACTGATCTGATCTGATCTGATAAAATTTACATTGGATATTTCTTTAAAATGTCTTTACATAAATATAAATTTAAAACATTTTGTCATCACTTATTTTTTCATGCAACTAATATAGTTGATTATAAAGTTCATTTGGTTGAAGAAAATAGAAAAGCTAGCCTTGACAATCTGGAGAAGGAAATGGCAACCCACTCCAGTGTTCTTGCCTGGAGAATACCAGGACGGGGGAGCCTGGTGGGCTGCTGTCTGTGGGGTCGCACAGAGTCAGACATGACTGAAGTGACTTGGCAGTAGCAGCAACAGCAGCAGCAGCAGCAGCCTTGACAATTAAGAAAAAAGTATCAATGAAGGAAGACCAGAAAGACCAGAAGCTTTACCAGATAGTAGAACATTATCATTTCTATAATGAAAGCAGTATGGTGCATGAATAGATAGAACAGTGAAACACAAACAAAATTCAGAAATAGACTAAATTGATCACACTATACTCATTTATATTCAGTTCAGTTATATTATGTTACATTTATATTCCCCAAAGCAGCATCTTACATCAGTGGGAAAAGGTGGATCAATAAGCAACATTGAAATAATGATATAGAAAAATATAAAACTGCATCCATTTCCTGATGCCATTCCAATGCCAAATAAATTAGAAATTTAAATGTCCAAAAATTAATCCATATAAATAACAGAAGAAACATAGGTAAATATTTGTAATGTGGGGATGCGGGAAAATATGTGCAAGATTTGAAAAAGAGTAAGGAAAGAGAGGAGGAAAGGAGGGCTGAGAGGAGCTACTCCACGTTCAAGGTCAAGAGGGGTGGTCCTGAGGAGATTCCCCTCGTCCAAAGAAAGGAGCAGCAGCTGCGCTTTCCTGGAGCAGCTGTGAAGAGATACCCCACATCCAAGGTAAGAGAAACCCAAGTAAGATGGTAGGTGTTGCAAGAGGGCATCAGAGGGCACACACACTGAAACCATAATCACTGAAAACTACCCAGTCTGATCACATGGACCACAGCCTTGTCTAACTCAATGAAACTAAGGCATGCCATGTAGGGACACCCAAGATGGATGGGTCATGGTGGAGAGGTCTGACAGAATGTGGTCCACTGGAGGAGGGAATGGCAAACCACTTCAGTATTCTTGCCTTGAGAACCTCATGAACAGAATGAAAAGGCAAAATGATAGGATACTGAAAGAGGAACTCCCCAGGTCAGTAAGTGCCCAATATGCTACAGGAGATCAGTGGAGAAATAACTCCAGAAATAATGAAGGCATAGAGCCAAAGCAAAAACAATGCCCAGTTGTGGATGTGACTGGT
>NW_011476169.1:3808-9031 GCF_000754665.1 Bison bison bison | reverse complement strand
ATTCTTCATGACCCAGATAATCACGATGGTGTGATCACTGACCTAGAGCCAGACATCCTGGAATGTGAAGTCAAGTGGGCTTTAGAAAGCATCACTATGAACAAAGCTAGTGGAGGTGATGGAATTCCAGTTGAGCTATTTCAGATCCTGAAAGATTATGCTGTGAAAGTGCTGCACTCAATATGCCAGCAAATGTGGAAAACTCAGCAGTGGCCACAGGACTGGAAAAGGTCCGTTTTCGTTCCCATCCCAAAGAAAGGCAATGCCAAAGAATGCTCAAACTACCACAATTGCACCCATCTCACATGCTAGTAAAGTAATGCTAAAAATTCTCCAAGCCACGCTTCAGCAATATGTGAACCATGAATTTCTAGATGTTCAAGCTGATTTTAGAAAAGACAGAGGAACCAGAGATCAAATTGCCAAGATCCGCTGGATCACTGCAAAAGCAAGAGAGTTCCAGAAAAACATCTATTTCTGCTTTATTGACTATGCCAAAGCCTTTGACTGTGTGGACCACAATAACCTGTGGAAAATTCTTCACGAGATGGGAATACCAGACCACCTGACCTGCCTCTTGAGAAACATATATGCAGGTTAAGAACAGTTAGAACTGGACATGGAACAACAGACTGGTTCCAAATAGGAAAAGGAGTACGTCAAGGCTGTATACTGTCACCCTGCTTATTTAAATTATATGCAGAGTACATCATGAGAAATGCTGGGCTGGAAGAAGCACAAGCTGGAATCAAGATTGCTGGGAGAAATATCAATAACCTCAGATATGCAGATGAAACCACTCTTATGGCAGAAAGTGAAGAGGAACTAAAGACTATTCTTGATGAAAGTGAAAGAGGAGAGTTAAAAGTTGGCTTAAAGCTCAACATTTAGAAAACGAAGATCATGGCATCTGGTCCCATCACTTCATGGCACATAGATGGGGAAACAGTGGAAACAGTGTCAGACTTTATTTCTTGGGGCTCCAAAATCGCTGCAGATGGCAATTGCGGCCATGAAATTAAAATACGCTTACTCCTTGGAAGGAAAATTATGACCAACTTAGATAACATATTCAAAAGCAGAGACATTACTTTGCCAACAAAGGTCCGTCTAGTCAAGGCTATGGTTTTTCCTGTGGTCATGTATGGATGTGAGAGTTGGACTGTGAAGAAAGCTGAGCACCGAAGGACTGATGTTTTTGAACTGTGGTGTTGGAGAAGACTCTTGAGAGTCCCTTGGACTGAGAGGAGATCCAACCAGTCCATTCTAAGGGAGATCAGTCCTGGGTGTTCATTGGAAGGACTGATGCTAAAGCTGAAGCTCCAATATTTTGGCCACTGCATGAGAAGAGTTGACTCATTGGAAAATACCCTGATACTGGGAGGGATTAGGGGCAGGAGAAGAAGGGGACGGCAGAGGATGAGATGGTTGGATGGCATCACGGACTTGATGGATGTGAGTCTGGGTGAACTCCGGGAGTTGGTGATGGACAGGGAGGCCTGGCGTGCTGCGATTCATGGGGTCACAAAGAAGCAGATACGAGTGAACGACTGAACTGAACCGAACTGAAGGAAAGAGAATATCAATTTGATTATATAATAATCAACAAGATAATGTGATGCAAAAATGAAGGACAATATATAAATTAAGGTACACACAATTCAAACCTGTGTTATTCAAGAGATAATTGTGTCTCACTCCCCAAAAGACCTGCAGGGAAGAAATTATATTATCAGAATTGGTTAAATGAAGAAACTGATGTGGCTCAAGAATTCTGAGACACTCGCCCACAGTTATGGTGCCAATTGCTATTGAGAAGAGAGGGATCCAATTCAAAGTCTATTTGACTACCACGGTCACTGTTAACCACTGCACACTCCAGCCTCTTCTAGATTCCTTCTCTGTTTCATCATTCCATAGATTACATCAGATCAGAGATAGGTTAGGGGGAAATAGTTCACTCTCTTTGCCAAATGGTGAACAGGTAGCAAGTGTGTAGTTAGAGAAGGCAAGGGGAGGGTTTCACAGATATTTTTTTCTTTAGAATAGCTAACCCTATCCCCAGAGTACCTGCTCCTCAACTTATCTGTCATTCTACTAGGGACACAACTTCTCTCTGTTAAGTATTGAAAAGAATTCAAACTGAGTTCTAGGTTTCCTCTGCCATTAGTTACTTGGGTAATCCATTGTCTCAGGAATTCACCAAGGTCTCATGGAGTCACCATGCTCTCAGGGATTCTATTTCCGTAAAATCAACAAGGACTTACTGTAAAGCATGTTGCATATTGAACTCTACTCAATACTCTGCTGTGGCTACATTGCTTCAGTCTTGTCCGACTCTGTGTGACCCCATAGATGGCAGCCCACCAGGCTCCCCGTCCCTGGGATTCTCTAGGCAAGAACACTGGAGAGGATTGCCATTTCCTTCTCCACTCAGTACTCTGTAATAACTTATATGGCAAAGAATCTAAAAAAGAATGGGTGTATGTATATATATATATATAACTAAGTCACTTACCTGTACACCAGAAACTAATACATTAAAAATAAACTGTACTGCAATATAAAATTAAATTAAATTCAACAAGGTATTTAGACAAAATGGCCTAAATTGCCTTGTGGTTCTAAAGACCTGCCTTGAAGACACTAAGATAAAACTAGGTTATCAAGTGGTACTCAATGTCTATCCCAACAGCAACTGGATAGAAGATGCCTGCATGTATTCTAAGTGGTATTTGACTTTGTGACTCCATGGACTACAGGCTCCACTGTCCATGGGACTTCCCAGGTGAAAATAACTGGAGTGGATTGCCATTTCCCCATCCAGGTGATCTTCCCAGCCCGGGGACTGAACCCATATCTCCTGCATCTCCTGCATTGCAGGTGGATTCTTTACCGCTGAGCCTCTGGGGATTCCTGGAGGAAAGTTGCAATATTCAGCAAATGGTTGTCTTGTTAAAATGAGACGCATGGACAATGTGTTAACAGACATCCTTACTCCCCTCCCTACCGCCACCTCCCCCGCTCTGGCAGCATCCTCCTGACTTGTTTGCATAGCATCTGGTCCCTTCTCAGGCTAGAATCCACGCCCTCCCCAGACTCCCCTATCCGACTCTTCCTGCAGCTCTGTCTCCCTGGGATCTGTTCTCAGCCAGGCTCACCTGATTTAAGGGCTTGATGAGCTGTCTGGTTTCCTCCAGAGAAAAACTATTTGAACCCCTGCTTTTGCTCTAACTGCTGCACCTCTGAGACCTCGGAGCCAGGAAGCAGATTGGGTGGGGCCAGCGAAGAAAATGTCTTAAAGAGACAGAAATGTTGCCCTATAATTTGGTAGGTGCTTCAGTTTTGTGAAGTGAAAAGCTTTTTCTTCATGTGCTTGCTATAGCACCAAAATTTTTTAAATTATATTCATTGTTTGGAGTTATCATGGTGGATCCAAAAGGTTCTTATTAAATTATCTAAATTTTGTCCAGAAAGCCAGACTCAGTGTCTGTCATGTTTCCTTGGAGCTGTAAGAGACCACAGGGCACCTCAGGGAAGAAGGAAGTCAGACACGTGGCTTGCTGTATCCTGGGGATACTGCCTGTTCTACTATTTGGGTGGTAAGTAGACCATTTAGCTGAAGATATTTCTAAGCAAAGTGTGGAAGGTGCATCCTGGTTCCTCCTTCTGCTTATAGTGAAATGCAAGAGGAAAGAGGTTGCAGTGGTATGTCTAGAAGCTGAGGATTGCCAGCAACCCCAGAAGCCCAGAAGAGGCCAAGAAAGATATGAGAGCCTTCAGAGAGCATGGCTCTGTCAACATTTCGAGTTTGAACTCCCAAACTATTTCCCAATAAATGTCTCTGCTTTTAGTTTGTAGTAATCTGATAGAGCAGCTCTAGGAATCTAATCGATCACCATTCTCTTTTTCTCTACCTTATCTCCTGCCTGCTTTTTATTTCTTTTACTGACCCATACACTCACCTCCTGCTTTACAGGGTCTGACTGGTACTGGTACTGTGTCCTTCCTCATTCCCTACCCACACTTCTGGCCAGGATGGGCCGTGGAAGTCTTAGTGATTCGAGAAGTTGTGATTTTCTCAGGAGACTTTAATTTCAAATTCTTGGGAGAATTTAGCTTTTGTCAACAGTTTATACAACAAATTAACTGGAAAACGTGCACAACCTAAAAGTTGAGAATGCTGTTTTATTTGATGGACTTCCTGAGGACTTCAGTCCAGGAGGCAGCCTCTCAGGTAGCTCTGAGGGAGTGCTCCCAAGACTCAAGGGAACAGCCAGGATGTGTAGGATTTTGCAACAAAAACCAGGTGGTCAGGAATATCAAAAGATTACTGTTAATTAAAGAAAGCCAGACATCTCAACTTAAATGAATTTAGTACTTTTCTACGTAGTGGACTCAATATGCCAGCAAATTTGGAAAACTCAACAGTGGCCACAGGACTGGAGAAGGTCAGTTTTCATTCCAATCCCAAAGAAAGGCAATCCCAAAGAATGCTCAAACTGCCACACAATCGCACTCATCTCACACGCTAGTAAAGTAATGCTCAAAATTCTCCAAGCCACACTTCAGCAATATGTGAACTGTGAACTTCCAGATGGTCAAGGTGCTTTTAGAAAAGGCAGAGGAACCAGAGATCAAATTGCCAACATCTGCTGGATCATCAAAAAAGCAAAAGAGTTCCAGAAAAGCATCAATTTCTACTTTATTGACTATGGCAAAGCCTTTGATTGTGTGGATCACAATAAACTATGGAAAATTCTTCAAGAGATGGGATATATCAGACCACTTGACCTGCCTCTTGAGAAATCTGTATGCAGGTGAGGAAACAACAGTTAGAACTGGACATGGACCAACAGATGGGTTCCAAATAGGAAAGGAGTATGTCAAGGCTGCATATTGTCACTGTGCTTATTTAACTTATATGCAGAGTACATCATGAGAAATGCTGGACTGGAAGAAGCACAAGCTGGAATCAAGATTGCTGGGAGAAAGATCAATAACCTCAGGTATGCTGATGACACTGCCCTTATGGCAGAAAGTAAACAAGAACTGAAGAACCTCTTAGTTGAAAGTGAAAGTGGAGAGTGAAAAAGTTGGCTTAAAGATCACCATTCAGAAAATTAAGAACATGGCATCTGGTCCCATCACTTCATGGCAAATAGATGGGAAAATAGTGGAAACAGTGGCAGACTTTATTTTTTGGGTTCCAAAATCACTGCA
>NW_011476169.1:0-2528 GCF_000754665.1 Bison bison bison | reverse complement strand
TCCAATGAGTCAACTCTTCGCATGAGGTGGCCAAAGTACTGCAGTTTCAGCTTTAGCATCATTCCTTCCAAAGAAATCCCAGGGTTGATCTCCTTCAGAATGGACTGGTTGGATCTCCTTGCAGTCCAAGGGACTCTCAAGAGTCTTCTCCAACACCTGTCTCAAAAGCATCAATTCTTCGGTGCTCAGCCTTCTTCACAGTCCAACTCTCACATCCATACATGACCACAGGGAAAACCATAGCCTTGACTAGACGAACCTTTGTTGGCAAAGTAATGTCTCTGCTTTTGAATATGCTGTCTAGGTTGGTCATAACTTTCCTTCCAAGGAGTAAACCTCTTTTAATTTCATGGCTGCAGTCACCATCTGCAGTGATTTTGGAGCCCCCCCAAATAAAGTCTGAAAACAAAATAAATCGTAGTGCATTTAAATATATGAGAAACTTCTCCCTAAACTACACTGGTAGAACAAGATTTTCAACTCTGACTAGTTTAACAACAAACTTCCTTCTACCAATCCAAGGACACTTGTCTTATTCCATGAGATTGACTCATAGACTTTCTTAGCAGCAGCATATGAGTATTGGTCTCTCCATTAACACATGAAATGCAACCAGTGGAAATGTCTGTGGGTCTTGATTCTCCCACAGTAAAAATCTATGGTTTTGAGGGAAAACAAAACAAAACAAAACAAAACAAAACCATAATCCCTCTGAGCACCATTATCTTTACAGATTAGAAAATAAAGAATTAGTAAATTAAGTTTGATGCCTACCATGGAATGGTATCCTTATCATTATAGCGGATTGGAATGCAAAAGTAGGAAGTCAAGAAACACCTGGAGTAATAGGGAAATTTGGCCTTGGAGTATAGAATGAAGCAGGCCAAAGGCTCATAGAGTTTTGCCAAGAGAACACACTGCTCATAGCAAACACCCTCTTCCAACAACACAAAAGAAAACTCTACACATGGACATCACCAGATGGTCAACACCAAAATCAGGTTAACACCACCCTAATGCCAGAAAGTGAAGAAGAACTAAAGAGCCTCTTGATGAAGGTAAAAGAGGAGAGTGAAAAAGCTGGCTTAAAACTCAACCTTCAGAAAACTAAGACCATGACATCTAATCCCATCGCTTCATGGCAAATAGATGGGTAAACAATAGAAACAATGACAGACTTTCTTTTCTTGCCCTCCAAAATCACTGCAGATGGTGACTGAAACCATGAAATTAAAAGACACTTGCTCCTTGAAAGAAAAGCCAAGACAAACATAGACAGCATATTAAAAAGCAGAAACATCACTTTGCTGACAAAGGTTCACATCAAACTATGGTTTTTCCAGCTGCCATGTATGGGTGGAATTTGGACCATAAAGAAGGCTGAATGCCAAAGAATTGATGCTTTAGAACCGTGGTGCTGGAGAAGACTCTTCAGAGTCCCTTGGACGGCAAGGAGATCAAACCAGTCCATCCTGAAGGAAATCAACCCCAAATATTCACTGGAAGGACTGATGCTGAAGCTGAATATCCAATACTTTGGCCACCTGATGTGAACAGCTGACTCATTGGAAAAGACCCTGATACTGGGAAATACTGCAGACAGGAGGAAAAGGGGGTGACAGGGGATGGGATGGTAGGATGGCATGGCATCATTGCTTCAACGGACATGAGTTTTAGCAAACTCTGGGAGATAGTGAAGGACAGGAAAGACTGGTGAGCTGCAGTCCATGGGTTGCAAAGAATCAGACACATCTTAGCAACTGAACAACAATAAATGGAGTATAACCTTTAAAAATTGTGAATCAGTATATTGTACACATGTAACTTATATATAACACACTGGTCATAGCAAACACCCTCTTACAACAACACAAGAGAAGACTCTACACATGGACATCACCAGATGGTCAACACTGAACTCAGATTGATTATATTCTTTGCAGCCAAAGATCGAGAATCTCAAGACAGTCAGCAAAAACAAGACTGGCAGAGGACTGTGGCTCAGATCATGAACTTTTTATTGCCAATTCAGACTTAAATTGAAGAAAGCAGGGAAAACCACTAGACCATTCAGGTATGACCAAAATCAAATGCCTTGTGATTATACAGTGGAAGTGAGAAATAGATTTAAGGGACTAGATCTGATAGACAGAGTGCCTGATGAACTACGGACAGATGTTCATAGTACAGGAGAGAGGGATCAAGACCATCACCAAGAAAAAGAAATGCAAAAGGCAAAATGGCTATCTGAGAAGGCCTTACAAATAGCTGGGAAAAGAAGAGAAGTGAAAAGTAAAGGAGAAAAGGAAAGATATACCAATTTGAATGCAGAGTTCCAAAGAATAGCAAGGAGAGATAAGAAAGCCTTCCTCAGTGATCAGTGCAAAGAAATAGAGGAAAACAATAGAATGGGAAAGACTAGAGATCCCTTCAAGAAAATTAGAGATACCGAGGGAACATTTCATGCCAAGATGGGCTCAATAAAGGACAGAAATGGTATGGACCTGTCAGAAGCAGAATATATTAAG
>NW_011476168.1:90785-92602 GCF_000754665.1 Bison bison bison | reverse complement strand
ATCCGCAGTAAGACACCATATACAAAAACAGGCAGTGGCGGGCACACAACCCTCGATGGGGTCACGGCTGGCTGCCCCTGGTCTCAAGGTGATCAGTGCCCAGCAGAACAAGGACTCTCAAATGGGCCTCATCACCCACCGGCGCCTAACAGGGAACCAGGCCCTCACTCAGCACCAGGGTTCCCCTTCCAGTGGGCCCGCCAATCATACACTCAGCTGTGAACCTCGCCACCGTGAAACCTCCTTTAGGAAAGGGGTGTCGGGGAGGCACTGTCCGTGGGGGGGCCAGCAGCCTGGACCGGCTCCAGGGTCCCCGGGGCCAGGAGGTCCCCCCTCAAGTCAACAGCCACCGTCTTCTCCCCCACCCCGGGCCACGTATCCCACCCGAGCAGAGGGGCCAGCCTGCAGCTCTGAACAGCCCGTCACTGCAGGCCCCCGTCCACACTCAGGGCCCCTTGCTCTGCAGAGACAAGCAGCACAGTGATAAAGTGCCCGTGAAGGCAGGAGCCAGCCCCGCCCCCGCCCCTGCCCGGACCCCCGCACCCGGCAGCGTATGCGCCGCCCTCCCCAGGAAGGCCCCCGGCCTCAGAGCCTCTGCTCAAAGACGAGGGTCCCACGCCGGCCCCACGTCAGCGGGCAGGCCCGGCACGCAGCCTGGCAGAGAATCAGTGGGTGCATTTTAAGGGACATCCTGGCCCCTTTAGGTAAAGCCACGTGGCCTCTGACAGTCCCCGGGGACAGGCCCTCGGCGCCTCCAAAGCCCTGGCCTGCAGCCACTTCCTCTTTGAAAACGAGGCCACGGGTCCTCCCAGAGCCCACCCAGACTCACCCGCAGACCGAGCCCCAGGACATGGACAGGCTCAGCGTGGGGCTGCCGGGCACATCGCCACAAGGGGCTTTCGGCGTGTGAAAACCGCCCGGCACGAGGAAGGTGGAACACACATTTCCTGCTGGGCTGGGCAAGAAGGGAGCTCAGCCCTGGGCAGGGCCTGACGGCACCGGGGCCTGGCTGGCTGCCCTCACCTCACACCATTGCTGTAAAACCCACGTCCAGCGACACAGAAAAGGTCCTTTCCACATTTGCCGCCCAGGTAACCGCCCAGCGTGGTGGGCGATCCAGCCTTACGCATGGTCTCCCAGCTGCGCTGACGTACAGCGGGCCGCGCAGAAGGACGGGGCGAGCTGGTCTCAGCACCCCCCGAGCGTATCGGGTACAGGGGACTGCCCGGCATGGCCCCCCACCCGGAGCAGACTTGGAACAGAGAGTGATCGGCAGGCAGTGAAGACCTTACATAGGCTGGGGCAGAGGCCGTCAGGGGTAACGAGAAGGACCGAGCTGCTGGAGCATGTAATGAGCACCTGCTGTGTACCAGGTGAGGCCGGAACAGGGACACAGAGCAGGCAGCTCTGCAGGGGTCAGGCTACACCTCAGGCTGTCAGCTCCACGGAGGGGCCGGGGCCGCAGAGGAATGCCCCCAGACAAAGCGCCCCCGTTACCTGGGGTCACAAGCCAGAAGGACTCGGCGGGCACAGGCGGGCGTGGACGAGGTGCTTGGGTCCATTCGGGGTCACGGTGTGGGGGCAGGGGAAAGAGCAGCCTGACCCGGCCCCGGGCGTGGACCTGTGCAGGGCGCAGACACACCTGCGGAAGGGTGAGGGCCAGAAGACCCGGCACGGCCCGCCCTTTCCTACCAGACACCTTCTGGAGAAGAGGCACAGCGCGCTCCCCTGTCCCACCTCACTCAGTCCTCCCACAGCCTCCAGGCCTGGCGCAGACTGAGCGCTTAATAAACAGTTCAGTTGAGTTGCTCAGTCGT
>NW_011476168.1:86361-90061 GCF_000754665.1 Bison bison bison | reverse complement strand
TTCTGAATGTTGAGCTTTAAGCCAACTTTTTCACTCTCCTCCTTCACTTTCATCAAGAGGCTCTTTAGTCCTTCTCTTTCTGCCGTAAGGGTGGTGTCATCCGCGTAGCTGCTACTGTCCCTGTGCCTCCCCTTCTTAATGCGACGGGGAAAGCGAGGTTCAGAGGGGGAGGTCACAGCTTCTAGAGTGATGATGGAGCCCAGGGTCTCCCCTCTCCAGCCCTGCCAGCCCACTGGGACCTGCCGGTGGGACCAGGGAGCCAGGCTCCCAGAGGCCCGGCCTACTCAGCAGCAGGGCTGGGGGTTCGCCGTGTTCTCAGCAAACACCCTGATTTTCAGCATGCACGCCCAGAAGCATAAACCACAGCCATGGAGACCACGGAAAACATGCAGCAGTTCCTCAAAACACTAAAACCGGGACCACCATACAATCCACCAATTCCGTGCCTGGGTATAGACGGGCAAGAACTGAAAGCAGGGACTCAAACAGACGCCGGCACGCCCAAGCTCAGAGCAGCCCGAACGAGGAAGCAGCCCAAGGGTCCTCAGCCCACGGGCCGTCCCTGCCAACAGGGGAATGTCACTCAGCCTCAAGCAGGAAGGGAGCACTGAGACAGACTGCAGCCAGAGGCCCCGAGGACCGCAGGCTCGGTGAGGCCAGCAGGTCACAGAGGACAAAGACCGTGCGATCCACTCACACGAAGCTCTGGGGAGGCAGAGCCCCGGGACGGAGAGCGGACGGCGGCGGCTGGGGCTGCGGCAGGCGAGGCGGAGCGAGTGCTAAACAGGGACAGAGTTTCGGTTTGGGAAGAGGAAAAAGTTCCAAAGATTAACTGTACAGGAAGCACAGCGCAAGTGCACTGAACACCACTGAGCTGCACACTCCGCTTTATTATTATCTGGTGACGACGCCGTGCAGCATGTGAGGTCTCAGTTCCCTGACCGGGGGTGGAACCTGCGCCCCTGCCGTGGACCCACTAGACCACCAGGGGAGTCCCTGAACTGTGCACTTTAAAACAGTAAGCCGTGTGGTTGCTATCGTTTAGTCTCTAAGTCGTGTCCGACTCTTTGCAGCCCCGTGGACTGCAGCCCGCCAGGCTCCTCGGCCTGTGGGATTCCCCAGGCAAGGATGCTGGAGTGGGTTGCCCTTTCCTCCTCCAGGGGATCTTCCTGACCCAGGGATCAAACCTGTGTCTCTCTCTTTGCAGGCAGATTCTGTACACTTGTGCCATCAGGGAAGCCCCCAAGTCATATGTATATTTCGCCCAATATCTATGTCGTATTTTATTCATATGTATTATGTGTATTTTGCCATGTGTACCCAAACAGAGAAAGCGAGGGAGAAAAGAGAGGGCACACCAAACTCTAAAATGATCTATAAATCTAATGTGGTCCCCCGAAAAAAATAACAAGGTTTCAGAGAAAGCAAGACAAGCCGCGTCTACAGCTCATAAGGAGAAATAAGCCAAACAGCCGGGAAAACTCTGACAAGCACGAGTGAGGAGGGAGACCGGCAGACTGGCCTTGCCGTGGAGTAAAACACGATGGAGGGACTTCCCTGGTGGTCCGGTGGCTAAGACTCCACACTCCCAGTGCGGGGGGCCCAGGCTCGATCCCTGGTCAGGGAACTACAATCCCACGTGCCACAAATCAGACCCGACACAGGCCGATATATAATTAAAAAAATAAATAAAAGACCACACAGCTACAGTCAGGAGTTGACAGCGTGATGACAGCCCATGAATACTGGACGGGGCCACGAAACAAATCGGCAGAAACAGACCCAGACTGAACTGGGGTCAAAGGGGCCTCCTAGGCCGGGGGAGACACAGCCTTCAGCAAATGCAAAGATAACCCTGGAGCCACATCTCACACCCTCCCCAAAACACTCAAAATGGACCAAAGACTTGAGTGTAAAATAAAGAAGGCTGCAAAGGAGCCGGGAGTCGGGGGTTGGTACTCAGATCCTGGGGCTGGACAGGGTCTTGCCAAGCAAGAAACACAACACATGATAAAAAAGAAGACAGATTACCCTAAAAACACATTTCCACAAGGTAAAAGCCTCCACCAGTAGTCAAATATAAATGCTAACACAGGGAAAAATATTTGCAACACATATTATGAAAGATTAATTTGTCTAACTTTGAAAAACAGCCCTGGAGGAAAACAGCCAAGAGATATACAGAGTCCACAGCAAAAGAAAACAAACAGTCCTTAAGCACATGAAATGGTGATTAACCTTCATTTACAAAGAGAAAAACAGAAATTAAGATTACACGGGGAAGCCATTTCCTGAACAGATTGGCAGAGACGCAGCGTGTGGGTGAGACCACGAGGAGGCGGGGTCCCCCAGCGGGGGGTGGAGCGGAGGGCAATTCTGCAAAATCCAGTCAAATCACACTTCCGCTTCCAGGAGTGTCACCTACTCACACTTGCAAAATGACGTGCAGCGAGGCCGTTTCATACAGCATGCACCAGCTACCTGCCTGCAGTGGGGTCCTTGCGAGTGGGTGTCCCCCCAACCCGAGTCCTGGGACTATGTGGGGGGAGGGGGCACGTGGGAGAGAGACCTAGCAGGGGCTTCAGCCCTTCTGAACAGACTTCGTGCGTGTGTGGACCAGACCGTGTCAACGAGGTTCAAAATTAAGGTTTTAAAATAACAAATAGAAAGGGTTCAAACAAAACGGAGAAAGAGCTAAAAACGCCCTCACTCAGCACAGCAGGGGCCTCTCTCCCGCTGCTCAGAGCGAGGTCCAGCAGCCTGGGGGTCCCCAAGACCCTTCCAGGACACCCAGGAGGTCAGATCTACTGAGTGGCAATCCTGAGACACCCTGTGCTTCCCAGACTGGTCCTCCCGGTGGGTGTGGGGGTGTGATGGGTGTGGGGGTGTGATGGGCATGGGGGTGTGACGGGTGTGGGGCTGTGATGGGTGTGGGGACTGGAGAACCCAGCCGTCTGCAACTGACCAGACCTCGTCAAGGCAAAACCACCGGTTCCCCTTCATTAATTTCCCCCATTTTGGGAAAACTAGTGATTTTTTTAAAAAAGTAAAAATACACTACGTTAATGTGTAAGGGGTTTACAGTGGGCTCTGCTGCTGCTGCTAAGTCGCTTCAGTCGTGTCCGACTCTGTGCGACCCCCAGGCTCCCCCATCCCTGGGATTCTCCAGGCAAGAACACTGGAGTGGGTTGCCATTTCCTTCTCCAATGCATGAAAGTGAAAAGTGAAAGTGAAGTCGCTCAGTCGTGTTCAACTCTTCGCGACCCCATGGACTGCAGCCCACCAGGCTCTTTCGTCCGTGGGATTTCCCAGGCAGGAGTACTGGATTGGGTTGCCATTGCCTCCTCCATTACAGGGGGCAGTTTTTGATAAATCAGCATTTGTAAATTTCCTAGCTTAATTTCTAACACAGGAAAGAGCAATAGATACATCTCACACAAGCAGACTTTCTGGTGACTTCGCTAACACACGAGCAGAGGGGTTCCAAGACTGGAGCCTGAGACCCCTCGGCCTGTCCCGGGGATGCGGGGAAGGGCTGCAGGCACAGCTTGGACACGGTGCCCAGAGGGCTCCCCCACCAGCATGAGGCGCCCAGGACCCCAGCCCTAGCCTTTGAGCAGCTGAACCTGGGCACCAGCAGGGAGCTGTGTCCACAGACATAACCCAAGATGCAGGGGTGGGGGGTGGGGGATAGAGGCAG
>NW_011476168.1:78566-86261 GCF_000754665.1 Bison bison bison | reverse complement strand
GTGGGGAGTCATCAAAAAGCTTTTAAGCATGGAAATTACACCATTTGATGGTTGGGGGGCCGTGGGCTGGAGGCTTGGCACCAGGAGAGAGCGTGGCCTCACAGGTGGGGGTGGGGGGCGTTGAGCATCCTGCCCTGAGGAGAGACCCTCACAGGGACCTAACATCCTGCCACAGGAGAGCGGCAGGGGGGGGCCGGGCTCAACCGACACCTGTGGGCACAGTTACAAGCTGGAGACAGGGTTCTCCAGACCCCCGGAGCTGCCCGTCTGGAGAAATCGAGGCGTGCAACAGCCCATTTCCAAAAGAGGTGCTCTGGAAAGAACGATTCGGTGGCTAAAGGGCTCCTCCGCCTGCAGGACCCTGGGACAAATCGTCTTGTAAATGACAAGCCGTCCCTGAGCCTGGCAGCTGAGACTGCAACTCTTCACTTTACAGGAAATTCCACGGGGAGAACGCATCGCTGACAGCAAGATGCACCTGGGGTTCTCCTGACCCGGCCTCGAGTGGAGGGCCCTGCGTGGGCAGCGCCTCGGATAGTCGCTTTCTTGCACGGGGGATTAAAGCAGAGCAAGTCCTCGTTCCGGGAGGACAGACGTGCGGACACCACCGGCCCACGTGGCTACGATGCTTCAGGCAGCTCAACTGTGCACACGGTTGAAGCTCCGTCCAGAGAACCAAGACACGAAAAGTGCAGGTTACAGCACCAGGAGACATCAGCTCTCAGTAACCCAAAGCGCAGCTATGAAGGTAACGGCTCAGGGTCTGATGATGCGACCGCTCACACACACACAGGCCCCTCCACCTGGGCAGCTCCAGGGCAGGACTGACCACACAGGACTGGCCCCCAGGTTCCACCGATCTGCTGGGGATCCGCTAGTCTCAGGGCGTCCTCACCTGACTCCACCTCTCAGCCGGCCGACCCCGCACGGCCTGTGTCACAGCGCTTCATCGTAGGCCGAGCAGGGGCACGTAAAGGGTCTCTCACATCAGGCTGTGCACAGACAGGGCCCCACACCTTGTCAGCTAGAATCTTCGGGCAACGAAAACCAATGAGCAAGACAGAGACCACCCCCGCCCCACCTCCCCCCGACACCACGTTCCCGGACTCCACCCACCACAGCAGAAGAGAACTAAATGGCTCGCTAGCATTTTCAAAGCCTGATCGCAAAAACATGGCCACTGACAAACCCTTAATGTGCTAAAAAATCATACCCATCGGAACATGCCACGTCCTGCTGCATCTGAAAGACGAGTTAGAAAAGCAGATAAAATGGATAAAAACCTCCACTCTCTATAAACTTGCCCCCAGAAGAGTAGCCTGCAAATACAGCTGCCCTTGTTTTCGTCCTAACTGAAACCCGGCAGAAACCCGAGGGCGCTCACTCAGGGTTCCCCCAGACCCGCGTCAGCACAGCTCACCACACGTCCTCACCCACGTACCGCAGGGGCTCCGATCGCCTCTCGAGGAAAACTGTACGTGCCACGGAAACAGAGTCCCGGGCAGCCTGCGGGCTCCAGGCTCCCGATCCTGCCGGGACCCGCTGGCCCTGGGCAGCCAGGCTGGTCTGCCCAGGGGGCTCCCGCGCCCACATCCGGCCAGGCCACCAGCACCAAAGCATCAAAGCACATGCTAGCCGGCTGGAGCCACTTCAGAACCCTCCCAGCCCACGGCCGAGGGGCCGGAAGGTCTGGTCCCGCATTCCCCAGGGAGGGCAGGACTCAGGGAGAGCAGGCGTGGACGCCTGGCTTAACCAGACGGACAGGTTTCCGGTCGCACCTGGGGAGGCGGCTGGGCCACCCTGCAGCTCAATCAGGAGACCTCAGCAACAGCTGGAAAGGCCCTGAGATGACAAGACAAGGCCGCCTTCCGGGCCTCACCTCTCAACTCCGAAAGGGAACAGAATCCCAACAACTGGCTCAGCGGAGAAGACAGGAAGACCTACAAAGCCCTGTCAAGCACCCTGGCACCGCCCCCCGCCCCAAGCTCTGGGAGGCCCGGCCCCACCACCCCCAGGAGAGGGGTGAGGCGCCTGCAATTATCACGCAGGTGCTGCGGCAGGCGACCCGTGGCCCCGCAGGAGAGGCGGCCTAGACCCCCGTCACTCCCTCACACGCATCTGGGCGGGCTGACAGCCCTGGCCCATCCCTGTGACGGAAGAGGGAAGACTGCAAGCCTGGGTCTCGTCACGGGGAGCTGGGCTGGGCACCCGGCAGCCTGTCCGGGGAGGTGTGGGGGACGCTGCGGCCACTCAGCCCCCAAGCCCCTCTCAGAGCGCTGGACCCGCGCACGTATGACCCTGACCGTGTGCACAGAGAGCCCTGCCCTCCAGTCCAGACGCCGGGGACCTGGGCTCAGCGTGAAGGGCTGGGGGTGGCCGGGCCCCTCACCAGGAGGCCGGCCCATCCTTCCCCACCGTGAGGCCCCAGCCTGGCTGCCCCTTTCCCAGACAAGCCCACAAACAGGGTAGCGGGAGCATCTCACACCAGAGACCCGGGAGACCCAGCTTGGCTGCTGGCCGTGGGCAAAGGGCCCATCACCCGTCACCCGCGCCAGGCGGGCAGTACCGGGTGGTGCTGCAGGCCGGGGGTTCTCTGCATTCACACAGGGAACCCTCGATGACCCGGGGGGCGGTGAGCCAGAAGAGCTGCTCCCCTGGTGACCGCTTGCGTGGCGCAGGCCAGGGGGTGCACATAGGGTGGGTGTCGGCCCCCGGAAACAAGGGAGCTGAGGGCACACAGCTGAGGTCTGAGGCTCAGCGATGGGGGGGGAGTCCGGAAGGCCCTAGCATCTGGTGGTGAGCTCGAGGGTGCCTGTTATATTAAAAGCTACGAAGTAAACAGACCAGAGGTCCTGCGTGACCAGAGACGGCTGCACACCATGACCCAAGGGCTGTGACATCCCCGATTCAAAGCACCTGCGGTCCAAAGACAGGAAAAAAAGAAGATCTGGCCCACAAGTCTCCCCTGCAAAGTCCCCTTGAAGCCCATACACTCTGCTCCAGAAACTCGGTCTCAGAGGGCAGCGCATCCTGCTACCTGCCCCCCGAGTCCGGCGGCCAAGCAGCTGAGAGGCCCCCGGACCATCTGCTGGACGGACCAGAGCCACTGGATCCTCTACTGCATCCGTCTGAAGGCCTCGCGTTAAGGATGCTCACAAGCAGGCTCTCCTGCAGGGAAACTTCTAGCTAAAGCTGTGTTTAGAGAGAAAAAAGAGTTGGCAGGTGGAAATCCAGCCACAGCTCGTCAGAATTCAGCCTCAAGTCAGAATCCATGAGGACTTTTTAAACATCTCCAGAAGACTGACCTCTGCGCTGGCTGCCGTGTGTGTGTTTGTTGCTCGGTCGTGTCTGACTCTTTGCAACCCCATGGACTGTAGCCCACCAGGCTCCTCTGCCTAAGGGATTTCCCAGGCAAGAATACTGGAGTAAGTTGCCATTTCCTTCTCCAGGGGATCTTACTGATCCAAGGATCGAACCCAAGTCTCCAGCAATGCAGGCAGATTCTTCACCTTCTGAGCCACCAAGGAAGTCCCTGGGTAAAGACGAGGGTCTACAAACCAGGCAGCAAGGTCTCCATGTTACTCAGGCAGGAACAGTATTTGTAACCATCTGAAAACAGTGAAGACAAAATCGATTCTTTATGTTTGTGTTGCAATGATTTTTTTTTTTAAAACTGACATGGAGAGAATTCTAATTTAGGTTATGTTGGTGCACAAAAATAATCCCAGAGTAGGGTTCGTATCTTCTAATTACACAGAATTTAGGACAAAACATTCATGCAAGTGATTCTGAAATACTTTATAAATAGGTCACCATCGGCTCTTTCTATTGCCAGGAGTTTTAAACTCAGCACAGCAGGGTCAGCCTGTGTGTGCAGACCCAGTGACAGGCAGGGGCCTGCAGTACCCTCCCATGGTGCCAGCCACGTCCTGGGCTGGCTGAGGACCGGACTGACAGTTTGTAAAAGCCAGTGGGAGGGCTGGTCTGAGAAATGTAAGCCTAGGGCTTCCAGGTGGCGCTGGTGGTGAAGAACCCACCTGCCAACGCAGGAGACCTAAGAGATGTGGGTTCAATCCCTGGGTCAGGAAGATCCCCTGGAAAAGTGCATGGCAACTCACTCCAGTATTCTTGTCTGGGGAGTCCCATGGACAGAGGAGCCTGGCGGGCACGGTCCACGGGGTCACAAAGAGTCAGACACGACAGAAATGACTCGGCACACGAGCAAGGAATGCAGAGACTCTCAGGACGGAAACCCGCTGGTGGAGAAGGCGGCCCCCCCGTCTGCTCCCAGCCGAACATGACACGGGCAGGCACGAAACCCAACCCGGCCGGGCCCGCCCTGAGCGGCCGAGTCAGCGTGAGGCCTGGGCACGGCGTCCTCACTGCAAGGACTCAGTGCCAGCAACTCACTTCAGTGGTAGTGCTTTTTTCTTTTTTCTTTTTTTTTTCCTGACATGAACCATTTTTAAAGTCTTTATTCAGTTTGTTACAGTATTGTCTCTGTTTTTTATGTTTCAGTTTCTCGGCCACCTGAGGCGTGTGGGATCCCAGCTCCCCGAGCAGGGATTGAACCCACTCCCTGCGCACTGGAAGCCAAGTCTTAACCGCTGAACCACCAGGGAAATCCCTACTCCGTATTTCTAATCACAAAGTTAAGGGGCTAATTATCAAAGATACACACTTGTGTAACTTAAAAGGAGAATGACGGTCAACTCAAGTCAGTGAGGTGGGGAGTCTGGGGGGACGAGTGCCAGCTGGGCCCCCCCCAGCACACCCTGATGCCCTCGGCCAAGCGCCGGGCCCACCAGGGCAAGGGCACGGACCCTCGCAGGGCCCACGGTTAGTGTCCCATCAACGCCACGGGCGGGAGGCGGGTAAGACTCGGACCTCCTGGGGGTCTACCCAGGGACGTCAGCCTGGCCCTATTTAGATCTGGTAAACGTGGGCCCAAACCCACACAATCCACTATCTGACACAGCAGCGTTCAGTCCTGAATCAGATAACCAAGAGGAAGAGGCTTTCCCAACTGTGTGGGCCATCCCCTCATCAGGAGCCCTCTGACCCCCACTCACTCATCTGCCAAGCAGAGACAAGGTGGCCCCTTCCAGGGTGGCTGTAGTGGGGGGCAGCCATCCACACACACCCCCTGGCCTCACCAAGGGGGGTCCTTGCCCAGGGCACCCTCAGGTAGTCTGCCTGCTGCCCTCTGGCCAGCCTGGGCCCCACCCCATCCCTCTGGGCTGGTGAGGAGGGTTCCCCAACATCCCCAGGCTCCTCTGAAGACAGCCGGTTCCCCCACGGCAGAGGCGGCTGCCTGATGCAGCCCATCCCGGGGAGGCTTCTCCATGGCGGGCGAGCAGCCATGTCTCTCCTCCCGCCTCCAGCGGGCCGGTTTCTCGCCAACGTGGATGGACCCTGGCACCCTGGAGGCCTGACCCCCCTTCCAGGCGCTGCCAGGGGGCCTTCCCAGAGGCCTCTGCTCCTCGCCTGCCAGGCAGAGGCTGGGATGTGGGCGGTCACGTGGGCTCCCGGCCGTGCGAGCTCTGTCCTTCCCACCTGCAGGCAGGTGCCCGGGGCTGGAAGCCCATGAGGGTTACTGGGGCAGACACGCGTGCCAGGCCCTGCCCGCCCCGGAGTCACAGTCTTAGATGTCCAGCTTCACAGGCGATACTCGGGCCGAGCCCAGCACCTCGCCCCCCCAACCAGCACTGGTCACTGTTCCCCCGGGACGAAGGCTGCCACGGAAGGAGCAGTAGGCACGGGGTGGTCCCCACGGCCTGGCCCGCCCTCCTGGGCCATCCTGCCAGCAGCTCCACCCGTGACCCCACCTTGGGCCCAGAGCTCGCTGCCTGTTGACTCAGGTTTCACTTCCTCTCCCCCAAAGCTGCTTGGCGGCAGTGAAGCCACACGTCTGCTGAGAGCAGGGTGAACCTCAGTCCTCTAAACCCCCGCTCCCGCTCCAGCACCCACGGGTCCCTGCCGCCACCTGCCCCCTCCAGCCCTCCCCGACTCTCGGATGCTGACGTGGCCACGCATCTCCCAGCTGCCTCCAACAGTGGTTGTGAAACAAGACGCTTTTCCCCCGATCCAGAAGGTACTCACCTAACAGGATGGGGAGGGGCAGGACCTGGGGGCATGCCGCGGGGGAACACCCCCGACCGCAGGCAGCACCGGGCACACGCCCTCAGGGGGACCGCCCATCCAGGCAGTCTCCCCCCGACCTTCCTCTCTGGATGGACTAGGAGAAGGGCTGCAGACACCAACCCCTGGACGCCGAGGCCGGCATAGGACCCCAGGGGCACGGCCAGGGGATCGGGGAGGGGGACACCGCAAGGCTCAGCCTGCAGAGATGGGGGCGGCGGCCCCCACCTGGCCCACCCCCGGCCCGTACCCCCCAGGGCTCCACCCCTGGGACCCCGCACCTGCGAGATGACTCACACCCTCTCAAGGCACAGCTATCAGCAGCGTGAGCGTCCGAACCCAGTTCTTCTAAGAGGGAGATTCCATTGATACCGGAGGTTGGTGTGTTTTCTCAACGACTCAAGTTGCATCAGAGTTCTAAATGCCAAGCTCCTGCCCAAGGCCACCGCTGACACCCATCTCCTGGCCTCTGCCACCCCAGGAGCCCTCCGGGCATGCCCCCCCCCCCACCTCAGCCATCACTGCTCAGACCAGGCTCCACCCAGGGGTGTGGCACAGCACCCACCACACAGACCCCATCCCGGGGTAGCTGTGACCCCACAGATGACTGCAGTCAGCCCGAAGCTCCGCAGTCGGAGATGGGGAAACATGTGTCCAGCTGAGTATCCCCTGGCGGCTGCCTGTGGCTGTCATGGGGGACCCTGCAGACCCTCACACATGAACCAGGAAGCAGATGGGATGGGGGCGGCATGGCAAGGAGCTGGGTGGGGGCACCCAGCAGGGGAGGGGGGCAGTGAGCAGGGAGAGCCGGCCAACAGGACTGCAGCAGGTGGCCTCCAACAGGGCAGGGGGCTCACTCCCGGGCAGCTCCCGCACCCAGGGCAGCCCCCGCCCGCTGAGCCCCTGGCCAGCTCTCCCCACCTCCTCAATGCCCCCTCGCAGGACCAGGGGACGCGTGGCAGCATCTTGGTGAGGGCCCGACCCCACAGCAGGGGGACAAGCGCCTTCAGGGTGCTCAGCTGAGGGGGCGGGGAAGGGACAGACGGCCATGTGCCAGCCATGTGTCCCACAGGCCCGCCCCCAGTGTGGCCCGGAGCCCAGGCCTGCCAGAGGGGTAACCACACGCCAGCGGGGTCTCCAGTAACTTTGGAGAGGGGCTGACCTTGGGTAGACTGACCCAGGCCAGCTCCCACCTCTCCCAGGAAGGGTGACATGGTGACCTACAGATATAGACGGCACTGCGTGAGCAGGGCCTCCCCACGCATGTAGACAGCACTGTCCACACCCAGCCTGGCCTACAACACGTGGTGCACGGGAACCGAGACGCTGAACCACGCACAGAGGCCAGCCGGGGTCCTGTCCACGGTCCCCACCATGTTATTAAGAGGGACACCCGCGGCTCTAGGCTTCTTCCGAGCCTGCCCAGGTGGGCAGGCCCCTTTGCTCTGAAGGGCTAAGCCAGCAAACCCCCGGCCGGGACCAGGGTGCCTGCCCCCTGCCCACCAGCTCAGCCCTAAAAAGGCGGGCACCCAGCCACCGCTCACTGCCCCACCT
>NW_011476168.1:73288-78126 GCF_000754665.1 Bison bison bison | reverse complement strand
CCCCCCAGTTCCCTTTCTCTCTTCCTGCAGACCTCCTGTGGAAGGCTGCGGCCCCCTAGCCTCTGCAGGGCCCGTGCACTGCGCGGCAAGTGTTCCGTGCCGAACAGCAAGGACCGGGGCGAGCGGGAGCTGCATGCACACAGCACTCCAGCCCTTGGAGCCGCTCCCCAGGGCCTGGGACAAGGCTGACCCGGCTCTGCAGGCATGCTGGAGCTGAGGGGTTACGTCAAAGGATGGCGAACGAGGGGGCCGGGTCTCCTGCTGCTGGAACGCAACTGACTCATCAGCGAGGGGCGACTGCAGCCTGGATCACTGGAAGGAGCTCACGTCTCACTGAGCGCAGACGCGGGCGGCCACACACAGGAGCGGCTGCAGGTGTGCGCATGCCCACACTGTCTGCGCCCTGCTCCGCCAGCTGAGCGGGCCCAGGGCAGCGACACCCTGGCAGCCGAGCTCGGGCCGGGCCCGGATCTTGGTTTCCGAAACCGTCCTCCAGTGAGAGGAGAACTGGCCGATTCCAGGGCTGGGAGCACCCGTCGGGCCGGGAGGAAGGAAGGAGCTGCCCAAATCGCCCCACGTTGACGGGGGCTCGTCAACAGAACCCAGGAGCCTCCTGGAAGAGTTCCCAGCGGCCCCACGCAAGAAGTAAAGTGGAACCGCACTGGAACTCAAGGCATAAAATAAGTACATGTGATTCCACACTGACATTAGAAATGACTGAACAAACGAATAAACGAGGGAGAAGAGACCAAGTCCCCGTTCAAAAGGTTCCAAATCACTCACAGACACCCTGTCCTCAAACCTTCCTTCCGAGAAGGTCGGCACTGACAGAGGGGAAAGGGTCCGTCTACATCACCCGGGCGACCGCGGCCAGCGTCACAGGGACCAGTCACGTTGACGGCACGCGCCCTGATGGGGTGGGGTGAGGGCCCCTCACCTCTCTGCTCTTCCTTCCAAAACCCACGACCCCCGTCTAACCCGGAGGAAAACATCCAATTCCGATAGCCGCCCAAACTCCAGGGGAGACGGATCTGCAGTGAACCTAATATCCCTCAAGGCTGCAGTGCCCCGCTGGCCCAGTGGTTAAGAATCCGCCTGCTAACGCAGGGGACTCGGTTCCCTCCCTGGCCTGGGAGGAGCCCACGTGCTGCTGAGCAACGAAGAGCCCCTGCTCTGCAACAGGAGAAGCCACGGTGCTGAGAAGCCAGCACCTGCACTACAGAGCGGCCCCTCTTGGCGCGATTAGCAAAAGCCCGTGCACGGCAGCCGGGAATAAACACATTTAAAAAAAATTCCTCGACTGTCAAGCCATCAAACACAAGAGAAGTCCAAGAAACTGTCCCCGTCCAGAGAATCGGAAAGAGACGTGAAGACTAAATGTGACACGTGTCTCGGGTGGGGTCCTGGGATAAGAAAAAAGGACATCGGGTGAAAACTAAGGAAATCCGAACAAACGACAGACCAGTTAACGACGTATCCAGGCTGGTCCTTTCATTAATGGTCACGCCATTCCACGCTAAGGTATAAGATGGTAGTAATAAGAGAGACTGTGGGAAGGGACAGGCACCGGGGCGCACTCTGTGTGATCTCTGTAATGTTTCTATAAATCTAAAACTGTGCTAACAAACACGGTTGATTATTTTAAAAAAAGAAAAGAAAACCAAATACCCAGCTCAGTGTGGGGCGGGGCGGCGGGGCAGGCTCACTCAGCACTTCTGCCATCACACCCAGGACACCCACAGCCAGACCTGGGCCTGCCCTTGAGCCGCTCTGGAGGACACAGACGGCAGAGTTGCAAAGTCAAGTGATCACACACTAACAGAGATAATCAAGAGAGAGAAACGGCGGGGCAGCCAGAGAGAGAGCCCGTGGGGCCCACGGCTTCACAAACACGCCACGCCCCCACCATCTGCAACCCTTCACCCCCAGACCCTGTCTCCAATGAGGCCAGCCAGGGAAGGGATGAAAACGGGGACCCCTGCCCCCCAGGAGCTCAGAAGGCAGGCGGGTAGAGAGAGGGCCACACACAGGACAACAGGCACAAGGGCCCTAAATGCGGGGGCGAGGGAAGGCCAGGAAGGCTTCCTGGAGGCGGTGACCTGCGTGCAGCTCACAGGAGAGCTGTGTCGAAGGCCACTGAAAATGAGTCACGTGAATTGGCTCACGGTGCCAGCATGGAGTTCTCAGACAGCCACCAACTCTGACCTGACCCCAGGTGCCTGGTGAGGCAAGAAAAGCCACCCCAGACTCATGAGAAAAGGTGGTTCAGGGCCACCTGGGGTTGGGAAGAGAGGCCGCACTTCAGAAGAGGCGCCCAGCGCAGTTCTGCCACTGCACGCTGCCGCACAGATGAAAACGCACCCCGCTAAGTGACGGAAAGCAGAGCCCAACGGCCCCGGAGCGTTATGATTCCAGATATGAAAGGTCCCGGACAGGCAAATCCGTGGAGACAGAAAGCAGATTAGCGGTTGTCAGAGGCTGGAGAGAAAGAGGGAATGAGTGATTGCTAAAGGGGGTGATGAAAACGTTCTAAAATTAGACTGTGGTGACGCTCGCACAATTCTGTGGATCCGCTGGAAGTTGGTGAACTGCACTCGCGATGGGTGATATCACGGCATGCGAACTGGACCTGGGTCAAGGTACCCTCTCACCGTCCAGGCCTGCCCGCTGCCCTCGGGGAGCCCGGCCCCTCCCCACCGCCAGGCCCCCAGCTTAGCTCAGCCGCAGGTGGGCTCCCCACAGCCAGTACCCCAGGACCCAAAGCTGCTGGCCCCTGGAGGCCAGGCTGCAGAGGGGGCCCCTGAGGGCAGGGCAAGGCCATGGCCTCGGCTCGTTGCAAGGAGTGCCTGCACTCACTCCTACCCTGGCTGTTGAGACCAGGACAGACAGGAAAGCGCCAGCCCCTGCCTCCTGGGAGGAGCACGATGACTGGCCGGGGAGGGGGCAGCAACTGAGACGGGCTCTGCGGTCAGGGTGCCCAGGGAAGGCCTCCCCAGCAAGGCGGGGTGGAGCAGAGACGTGCCCAACACAAGGGTCTGCCGTGCCAACAGCCCTGCACGCAGCACCCACCGACTGAGGTGGAGAGGGGAGGGCTGGAGAGGGAGGCTGGGCCTCTCGGACCCAGGGCTGGGCTCAGCTGTGCCCACCCCCTACTCCATGCTGGGGGGTTGGGGGGCCTCCTGCCTCCTTGTCCACGTACCCCGCCCACACCCCACCCAGAGGGAAGGGCTGGAGGCAGCGGCACGTCCCACCAAGGCGGGGGGGACCTGATCACAGAAGGGCGAGTGTTTCCCTGGGGGCCCCCAGACCACCAGCCCTCATGGCGCGGGCACACTTGGTTTTCCCAAACTGGGTCTGGCAGCACCGGGGGGTTCTGGGTAGGCATGCCTCCCCCAACAAAATCCATTCCCTAGGGACAGAGCCAGGCTCTCTGAAGGCCTCCTCGCTTCACAGAGGGAGCCGCCCAGGACCGAAGTCAGGTGTCACTCCTGGGGTGTGGTCTGAGCTCCCAGGGGACAACCAGGGCCACTCCACCCAAACCAGCCAGTGCTGGGGAGGGGGTGCGCTGCGCTCCTTAACCACGACTCTCCTCCTGGGGGATGGGCAGTGGCTGGGGCCCCCACCCAGGGCCTTCCTGGGGGAGGCAGCGCAGATGCGCCAGCTCGGGCCAGGGCGTTTTCGGGCCTCTGGTTTCTACTTTCCACACCTAGACCTTTGGTTCCCGAGGCCCAGAGAGGCTAAGCGTCTTGCCCGAGAGCACACAGCGACAGACTGGGCATTTTCCACTTGACCCCGCCCTGCGTACGGCACTCAGCTTAGAACAAACACCCAACTCTGCCACTCACCAGCGTGTGGCCTCAGGGAAGTTACTTAACCTCCCTGTGCCCAGGCTGCCTCATCTGTAAGGGGAGCTAATAACAGCCCTGAGCTCCAGCTGTGATGAAAAGCAATCATGTGAAGTGCAGGGGACACGATCAGGCCTGGGCTAAGGGATGCTCTTGCCATCAGCACACCTGTGACGGCAGAGAGACTTCTCATCGTGACCGTAAACTTACTCCTTGTGTTTCTTTCACAAACCCCCAAAAATTCCACTGATCAACAAGAGCACGGCCTCTGCAGCCAAACACCCGAGTTCCCATCCTGGCTGAGCCGCCTAGGTCACTGGGGGCTGAGACCAGCCGCCCACCTCTCCGGTTTCTGCATCCTAGGGAAGGGTGACAGCTAGGCTGTGAGCACCACGCCGGCCGTGGGCGCCTCGCATGTCATCTGACACTAAACTGAATGGTTTCTATTACCATTGTTTACTTTTTTTTTTGACAGACCAGTACTTCTTGTCTGCCGGTGTAACCACTGGGGACTTTAATCACAGGGCTTAAACACAGTCACAACCCTGATTATAACTCAAAGGCCAAACAGTCTTAACGAGAGCCCCGAGACGGCGACTGTCATTAGTGGTGAATTACAGTCCCAAGCCGCTGCCCGGCCCCTTGATTCAGTCCACGCGCCGACGCCGGAGGCGCGGAGAACACGGTTTTCTCTAATTAGGGAAACCCTCACTTTCTTGCTCCATCTCTGTCTGTAAAAGAAGTCGGACGGCCTGCCTTTAAGTTCTCAAGTGAACCGATCGCCCTTCTCTGACGGCGGCCAGCTCCGAGCAGACGGCCAGGCCACCCGTCCGCCGGGCTGGCTGGGCCTTCACCACCCTAGTCACGAAGTGAGCATCCCCGTCACGGACCTGGGCCTCCTCCTTGCTCCGCAGCCAGCACCTGAACTGTCACCCCCGGTGCGAGGGCATTTTCTGGATTCTGCCCAGGACAAAGACCCAAGGAGAGCCGCCA
>NW_011476168.1:71983-73188 GCF_000754665.1 Bison bison bison | reverse complement strand
CCCGCCACTGCCATACCACCCAAAAGCCAAGGAGAACTCAGACCTCGACCCTCTGTGCTGCCCAAGGCCCCAAGCGGTTTTCGAGTCCCCAGCCAATGGCCTTCTGAGCACCACCTGAGTGCCCACACCACAGGTCTGGGCTCATAAACAGAAGCTGCTCGCCCCGGGCCAGAGCGTCTGTATTCCTCCTCGTTGGCACCTTCACAGCCCACGTCTCATTACCCACCCCACCCCCATTCATTTTTAAATTATTTAAGAACAGGAAGGCTCTGCTACACGACCTAAGGCTGTCCGCCCTAAGGCTGTCCGCAGCCCCGCTGGGGAGCAGACAGTCTCCTTCCTGCGGACGGCAGGTGAGGAGCTCCCGCCCACCTCACAGGACAGGGGGCAGGCCGGTCACTCAACCCCCACAGGGTCTTCCTTTCCAGCGGGCACATGCCCTCTGCGGACCAGAGCTCCCTAGACGCTCAATGAGGCCCCAGTGCACCAACGCCACAGAAGCCAGCCATCCGGACACACACAGGGGCTCAAGCACCAGAAGCCCCGCGAGAATGGAGATCAGCCCAGGTCCCCGAGAGGGTGCAGCCCCCAGAAACGAGGGCCTGGCTGGAGGCACACCGCTCCACAACGGGAACCCCACTCCCACGCAAAGCTTGGGTGCAGTCGGCTTCAAGAGGGAACTCCCAAACCAAGACGCATGGGGAGCTGGAAGGGGCCCCCTGCCGCCCACGAGATGACCGGAGACAGACAGGTGGCCCCGTCCACCCGTCTGCAGGTGCTCAGAACCACCCACATGGGTCAGACCCTGAAACATCGAGGGGAGCCCTGCGCTTCTCCGATGACACTGACTCACGAGGCGGGTGCTGGGCCTGGCACTGGGATCCCTCACCCGTAACATTGCTCAGATATGCGGATACAAAGAGGAAGCGTGCTTCGGGCTTACAACCTCCCCTGGCGACATCACTCTCACTAGAACCTAATAATACTTTGTGTTCATCGTGCCCGAGCCATTACTCTGTTCCATCAGACAGCAAGAAACGGTGATTCAGGAAAAGCCGGCCCAGGGCTCCTCGTCTCTGACTGGCGAGGGTGAGGCCCAGGAGGGCAGGGGAAGCAGGGGTCACACGGAGCTGCCGACCATCGGCTTCCTGATGCCCGCTCTGGCTGAAGAGATGACAGGAGCGCCTCACAGGCCAACGGCTTGG
>NW_011476168.1:70329-71883 GCF_000754665.1 Bison bison bison | reverse complement strand
CTTGGAGGGACCACCAGGTTCTCCTCTCACGAAGGGCCCCTGCCTGCCTTGGTGGGAGATGCAGGCTCAGGGTGGCCAGGATCACGCAGGACACACTCGGAGACTTCCCTGTGTGGCTTCCAGGAAATGCCTCTCCGGAGCGTGGGAGGGCAGACTGCACAGGGACAGGCCCTGCCCATCCCCAGGCCACACCCCACAGCCCATCAGCCACGGCAGCCCAGCGGAGAGAAGGGCAGAGGAGGGGAGGCACCCACGTAGACGCCCCGGGCAGTGGCGGGGGGTGGGGGGGAGAACCCACCTCCCCAGGCCCCAGGACCAAGCTAGCAAACCCTGTCCCCATGAGTCCAGCAATGTCCAGACTGCGGGTCAAGACCCCTGCCCACGGGCACAGTGCTGCAGAAGCAGCGACATCAAGGCCGAGGCAGAGGGAAGGTCAGGAAGGCCAGGCCCCCGATCTGGACCAGGCAGGGAGTCTTCAGAGGGGCGGCGGTAGAAAGGAGTGGCAGGTTTACCGAGGTCCCTGATCCCAAGGGTCCCAGCTCCCTGTTGTGAGACTGTTTCATCCTAGCAGGGACAAGGGCAAGCCCCTGGAACACACTCACCCAGCCGAACCGTGTGTCCCCAGGTGGGCCGGGGACACACGGCAGAGTCAGGGCCACAACAGCCGCCCAGAAGGGAAGGGCACCACGGCCTCTCCTGGTGTTGGGATCTCTGCCCTGGGTGTGTCCAGTCTGGAAGTGGGGTGGGGGCTGCACCATCTAATGCTCTCGTCAGCCCCTCCCCGCTTACTGCTGGGGAAACTGAGGCAAGGGAGGGCTCAAGGCCTTCCTGCCCAAGGTCACCGAGCAGATGCCATGCAGACAAGACCCCAAACTTCTCTCTCAACCGCTGCACAGCCCAGCTCATCCTGCCAGGCCCAGGCCTGAGACAAGTCCCAAGGCCGGGCTGCGATGGGGGCTGGGGCCCAGGCACCTCCGTTTTTGTGGGGGGAGTGATAAACAGAACTAGGAAGGCGAGAAAGGAACCCGGCGCTGCAAAAGGTGTGCCCAAACCAAATCCTCCCCGCCTCCGGAAATGTAGGGCTGGCAACACCTCAGGGTGGGCTCGGCTTCCCTCAGGTCCAGGGCCCAGGCCGGGCACGGACAGGTGCCCCAGCCCACCTGGTGGTAAGCCTGCCCAGGGGTGCAGGGCCTGCCCGGGTCAGAGGGCGCCTCAGGTTGGGGACTGCTGTTCTACACCTCACCTCCCAGCGAGGCTGGGCCCCAGCAAAGCCCCACCAGCTAAAAGCCCGGAACAAAGGGAAAGGAGACGGGGCAAATCGAGGGGTGCGGGGAGGGCAACTTTTTGGTGGGGTCATCTCCAGGGGCATAGGGGCCGGGGTCGCCCTCCACCTCTCCTGTGTCCCCCAGGAGTGAGCTCCTAAGACGACATTCACCGCGCCCCAGCCTGGACCCGGCGGCCTGCGCCCCACCGACCACCCTCCCATCTCAGGCTCCGCGCCCACGGGACGTCCTCCTCTCCCCGGCCGGCCGGGCATGACGCGGACCCGGAGAC
>NW_011476168.1:64270-69442 GCF_000754665.1 Bison bison bison | reverse complement strand
TCTATAGGGCGGACGCCACGGGCACAGCCACGCACGGGCACGCGTGCCGCTGCCCCTTCATCCGCTGTCCGCCGGCCACGCATCCCAGGGGCAGCCGCAGTGGGACCGCCTGTGGTTCCGACCTGGGTCCAAGACGGCCACCCTCCCGTGGCGACCACATCCCAAAGGAAACCGCCTTTGCCCTGACGCCACGGTGCCCACGAGGGGAGGGAACCTTGAGCCTGCAGGGGAGGGTCGGTGCCGGGCACGCACCCCCTCTAGGCTGGCATACCTAGCAAGGGCTGAGCCCCATGCCGAGGGAGGGGACTCCCTGTCCTCAGGATCTGGACTGCTTTCTCTAAGTCGCACCTTTGTCATTCAAGGAATGCCCTCCACCAACCCTCCACTCTCCTGCATCTCCCCTGCGGGGAGACCATGGGGGTGGGGGTGGGGAGAAAGCTAGGCCTGTCTGCCTCTTTGCGACCCCGACCCCATGGACTGTAGCCCTCCAGGGTCCTCTGTCCATGGATTCCCCAGGCAAGAATACTGGGGTGGGTTGCCATTTCCTTCTCCAGGGGATCCTCCCGGTGCAGGGATTGAACCCAGGTCTTCTGCATTTTAGGCAGATTCTTGACCCTCTGAGCCACCAGGGAAGCCCCCCTACCAAAGAGAACCCTGCCCATCCCTAGCCTCCAGAATCTAAGGCTGCCTAGCTCACAGGTAGAGGGGACCACACCTCCAAACCACAAGTCCTCATCCTGGGTTGGGGGGCCCCACAATTAACTTCTCATCCAAGCCTGACCTGGGGAATGCTGCTGGGGCTTAGAGTGGGAGGAGCCAAAAGACCCGGCCCACAGGGCCCCCCACCCCCAGCCCTCTCAGCCACCTCTCCTCCCCTGGGCCCTCTGGGCTCTGCCTTGATCGTCCCATCTGCTTTATGTGTCTTCAGCCCAGCTCCCCTGCTCCGCTGCAAACCCAGTGACAGCGGGAGTCCTCCAGGCACCTCCGAGAATCCACAGCTAACCCCACACCACACCAATGCCCTAATGCACCCCCCCACCCCCAATCCAGTCCTCGAGTCTCCCAACTCAAGTGCTCCGGAAGCATTCCCTGAGGCAAGTGTCAACTGAAAAAAATTTGCACAGCCTAAAAGTCGAGTATTATGTTCTATTTGGCAGACTCACTTAGCCTAGCATGGCAGCCTTTCAGATACCTCTGAGGGACTTGTTCCAAAGAGGTCAGGAAAGGAGCCTTGGGCTTCCCTGGTGGCTCAGCAGGAAAGAATCCACCCGCAACGCGGGAGGTGCAGGTTCAATCCCTGAGTCGGGAAGGTTAGCCGGAGAAGGAAACGGCAATCCACTCCAGTACTCTTGCCTCAGAAATTCCATGGACAGAGGAACCTGGAGGGCTGTAGTCCATGGGGCTGCAAAGAGTCGGACTCAGAGACTTAACAACAACAGGATATACACCAGTTTTGGTTTGGGGGATAGATAGAGAAAAAGTAGATGAACAACAAAAGATTACTGATAATCACAAAAACAGACATCTCAAACTAAAGATTTTAGTGCTTTTTCTTCATGGATCACAGCCTTGTCAAGGCAAAGGGACTTGTGTAACTCAAAGAACCTCTATGAGCCAGGCCATGTAGACAAACAACTTACGGTGCAGAGTTCTGACTAAACATGGTTACCTGGAGGAGGGGGTAGTAAACCGCTCCAGGATTCTTGCCTTGAGAACCCCACGAACAGTATGAAAAGGCAAAAAGATACGACCCCAGAAGATGAGGCCCCCAGGCCGCAAGGTGTCCAGTATGCTACTAGGGAAAAATGGAAGGCCGTTTACTCATGAAGAGGCTGGGCCAAAGCAGAAACGATGCCCAGCTGTGGGTGCGTCTCGTGGTGAAACTCCAGTGCTGTAAAGAACAATATCGCCTAGGAGCGTGGAACGTTAGGTCCACGCGAGGTGGATGTGGTCAAGCAGGAGATGGCAAGAGAGGACACTGACGTCTTAGGAATCAGTGAACTAAAATGGACCAGAATCGGCGAATTTAACTCAGATGACCATTCTCTCTACTACTGTGGGCAAGAATCCCTTAGAAGAAATGGAGTAGCCCTCATAGTCAACAGTAGTCCGAAATGCAGTACTCGGGTGCAGTCTCAGAAACGACAGAATGATCTCGGTTCATTTCCAAGGCAGGTCATTCAACATCACCGTAATTCAGATATATGCCCCAACCAGTAACACTGAAGAAGCTGAAGTTGAACGGTTCTATGAAGACTTACAAGACCTTCTAGAACTAACACCAAATAAAGATGCCTTTTTCATCATAGAGGATTGGACCGCAAAAGTGGGAAATCAAGAGATACCTGGATTAACAGGCAACTCTGACCTTGAATACAAAACGAAGCAGGGCAAAGGCTAACAGAGTTTTGTCAAGAGAACACACAGGTTGTAGAAACACCCTCTTTCAACAACACAAGAGATGACTCCACACATGGACATCACCAGATGGTCGATACCAAAATCAGATTGATTATATTCTTGGCAGCCGAAGATGGAGAAGTTCTCTAACAGTCAGCAAAAATAAGACCTGGAGCTGACCATGGCTCAGATCATCAACTCCTTATTGCAACATTCAGACTTAAATTGAAGAAAGTGGGAAAAACCACTAGGCCGCTCAGGTATGACCTAATTCAAATCCCTTATGATTACATAGTGGAAGTGACAAATAGATTCAAGGGATTACATCTGATAGACAGAGTGCCTGAAGAGCTATGGATGGAGGTTCGTGACCTTGAACAGGAGGTGCTGACCAAAACTGTCCCAAAGGAAAAGAAATGCAAAAAGGCAAAGTGGCTGTCTGAGGAGGCCTTACAAATAGCTGAGAAAAGAAGAGAAGTGAAAGGCAAGGGTGGAAGAGAAGACCCAACTGACCCAACTGAAGGCAGAGTTCCAGAGAACAGCGAGGAGAGATAAGAAAGCCTTCCTCAGTGATCAGTGCACAGAAATAGAGGAAAACAGTGGAACGGGAAAGAATAGAGATCTCTTCATGAAAACTAGAGATATCAAGGGGACAAGGATGCAAGGGTGGGCACGATAAAGCACAATAAGAATATGGACCTGACAGAAGCAGAGGAGATCAAGAAGAGGTGGCGAGAATTATACAAAAAAGGTCTTAATGACCCAGATGACCACAATGCTGTGGTCACTCACCTAGAGCCAGACATCCTGGAGTGTGAAGTCAAGGTGCCTTAGGAAGCATCACTATGATCCAAGCTAGTGGAGGTGATGAAGTTCCAGCTGAGCTATTTCAAATCCTAAAAGGTGATGCTCTTAAAGTGCTGCACTCAATATGCCAGCAAATTTGGAAAACAGCCGTGGCCACAGGACTGGAAAAGGTTAGTTTTCATTCCAATCCCAAAGAAAGGCAATGCCAAAGAATGCTCAAACTACTGAATAGTTGTGCTCATTTCACATGCTAATAAGGGAGTGCCCAAAATCCTTCAAGCTAGGCTTTAGCTGTACGTGATGTCCAGATGTCCAAACTAGATTTAGAAAAAGCAGAGGAACCAAGAGATCAAATTGCCAGCATTTGTTGGATCATAGAAAAAGCAAGGGAATTCCAGAAAAACATCTACTTCTGCTTCATTGACAGTGGTAAAGCATTTGTGTGGATAACAAAAAACTTGGAAAATTCTTCAAGAGGTGGAAATACCAGACCATCTCACCATCTCTGCCTCCTGAGAAATCTGTATGCAAGTCAAGAAGCAAGAGTTAGAACCAGACATGGAACAACAGACTGGTTCCATATTGGGAAAGGAGTACATCAAGGCTGTATGCTGTCACCCTGCTTATTAACTTCTGTACAGAGTACATCATGCGAAATGCTGGGCTGGATGAAGCACAAGCTGGAATCAAGATTGCCGGGAGAAATATCAACAACCTCAGATATGAAGATGACACCACTTTAATGGCAGAAAGCAAAGAGGAGCCTCTTGGTGAAAGAGAGTGAAAAAGTTGGCTTAAAACTCAACATTCAAAAAAGTAAGATCATGGCACCTGGTCCCATCACTTCATGGCAAATAGATGGCGGAAAAGGGGAAGCGGTGAGAGATTTTCTCTTCTTGGGCTCCAAAATCACGGAGCCTGGGCTCCGGCGGCTCAAACGGTAAAGACTGCAGCGCAAGAGACCCAGGTTCGATCCGTGGGTGAGGACAATCCCCTGCAGAATGAAATGGCTGCCCACTCCAGCACTCTTGTGTGGAGAATTCCATGGACAGTAGAGCATGGCAAGTAGAAGGGCAAAAAGTGGAAGCAGTGACAGATTTTATTTTCTTGGGCTCCAAAATCATGGCGGACCGTGACTGCAGCCATGAAATTAAAAGATGCTTGGAAGGAAAGCTATGATGAACCTAGACAGAGTATTAAAAGCAGAGACATCACTTCCTGAAAAGGTCTGTATAGTCAAAGTTATGGTTTTTCCAGTAGTCATGCATGGATGTGAGCGTTGGACCAAAAAAAGGCTGAGCACTGAAGAACTGATGCTTTCGAATTGTGATGCTAGGAAGGACTCTTGAGAGTCCCTTAGACAGCCAGGAGATCAGCCGGTTCATCCTAAAGGAGATAACGCTGAATCTTCATCGCAAGGATGAAGCTGAAGCGCCAATACTTTGGCCACGTGATGTGACAAGCCGACTCATTGGAATAGCCCCTGATTCTGGGAAAGATTGAAGGCCAAAGGAGAAAAGGGCGACAAAGGATGAGACGGTTAGATAGTATCACCAACTCAGCGGACCTGAATAAGCAAACTCTCTGTGATAGTGAAGGACGGGGGAGGCTGGTGTGCTGCAGTCCATGGGGCGGCAAAGAGTCGGACAGGACTGAGCGACCGAACGACAACAGACCAAGGATTTTTCGTTTTTCTACATAAGGAAAGATGCAAGTCTGGTCTCTTTGAAATCACTCCTTTGATATGCATCTTAATTATCTCAGATCGCTGTCCGGATTTCCTCCGTCTGAATCCCCTCAGGCTACAGCATGGGAGAGGGGGTGGCTACACTGGCTGAGGGCCTGATGGTCACAGCATCCTGTGTTTATTGAAATGCCAGGGGATTTGGGGCCCCCAGCATCCTCCCCCTGCATCCTTCCCCTGCATCCTCCCCCCATCATCCTCCCCCAGCACCCTCCCCCCAG
>NW_011476168.1:63445-63952 GCF_000754665.1 Bison bison bison | reverse complement strand
AGCCCATGCACAGAGGAGCCTGGCGGGTACAGTCCGTGGGGTCGCAAAGAGTCGCTGTGACTGAGCGCACACTCACGGTTGTCTTCTTGTCTTTCCCCTCACTGTCTCCATCAACCCAGCTGCGGAAAGACCCGGGTTTTTCAGGTGTGTGTCCCTGCCCCCACCTCTGGCCCTTGGCCGGCCTCTCTAGTTGTCAGAGCCCTCTGGTTCACGTATGACAGAAATCTACCCCAAACAAGCCCCAAAGGGAACCTATTTGTTCATGAAAGTGGTAAGTGCGGTGGTTGAAGTGCTCACACGCAGTTGCACACCGCGGCCCTTCACCCTAGCGGGACGCAGAGCAGAAGCCACGGGGTGAAGCACCAGGACTCGGGCCAGGGGACGCAGAGCAGAAGCCACGGGATGAAGCACCAGGACTCAGGGGCCAGGGGACGCAGAGCAGAAGCCACGGGGTGAAGCACCAGGACTCAGGGGCCAGGGGACGCAGAGCAGAAGCCACGGGGTGAA
>NW_011476168.1:62838-63345 GCF_000754665.1 Bison bison bison | reverse complement strand
CCTCCCCCCATAACTCTCCCCCAGCATCCTCCCCCAGCATCCATGCTAGGAAGGTAGACCTGACAGGCCTGGGTCAGAGGCAGGCATTCAGGTGGGCTCCTAGCAGGCCTCAGTTTCCTGTCTGTAGAATGGGTGTGCTAAGTCATTTGAGTCATATCCGACTCTTTGTGACCCCATGGACTGCAGCCCGCCAGGCTCCTCTGTCCATGGGGAGTCTCCAGGCAAGAATACTGCAATGGGTTGCCATGCCCTTCTCCAGGGGATCTTCCCAAGCAAACGAGATCTTCCCAACCGCAAGCTCACTATTCCCGCCCCCAGGCCTTGTTCCCGCCAGGACCATCTTCCTTATTCAGACTCCACCCAGCCTGTAGGACTCGGCTCCACAAAGGCCCCCTCCACCAGCCTGGCCAGAGGTGGTCCCAGCCTCCCTTGCAGCCAGGACCCTGGGGACCCCCTGCCTCTATGAGTCTGACTGTTTAGTTGTTGGTTGTACTCTTGGAGATTGTC
>NW_011476168.1:57609-62591 GCF_000754665.1 Bison bison bison | reverse complement strand
CAGGGGACGCAGAGCAGAAGCCACGGGGTGAAGCACCAGGACTCAGGGGCCAGGGGACGCAGAGCAGAAACCACGGGATAAAGAACCAGGACTCAGGGACCAGGCGACGCAGAGCAGAAGCCACGGGGTGAAGCACCAGGACTCGGGCCAGGGGACGCAGAGCAGAAGCCACGGGGTGAAGCACCAGGACTCAGGGGCCAGGCGGGACGCAGAGCAGAAACCACGGGATAAAGAACCAGGACTCAGGGACCAGGCGGACGCAGAGCAGAAGCCACGGGGTGAAGCACCAGGACTCAGGGACCAGGCGGGACGCAGAGCAGAAGCCACGGGATGAAACACCAGGACTCGGGGACCAGGCGGGAGCTGGAGGCACCCAGGAGACGGGAGGGAGCTGAGGCAGGTTTCTGGGGGCCGCCCCGGGCCCCTGACTTTCAGCCCATCCTGGGAAATTCACTGGGCGCCCAGTCTCTACCTGACACTGCTTGCCCTGGGCTTGCGGGGGGACAGGCATGGACCAGATGCCCCCGGAGTGGGGCGCCTGATGTTACAAGACCCCACACCCCCGTCACCCCTTTTGCTGAGGAGGACCATTATGGGCTGAACTCTGTTCCCCAGACTTCATATGTTGGGGTCCTAGCCCACAGTTCCTCAGAATGTGGTGTAATTGGAAAGGTGATGGGGGCTTCCCTAGTGGCTCAGTGGATAAGAATCTGCCTTCCAGTGCAGGAGACATGGGTTCGATCCCCGGTCTAGGAAGAACTCACGCGCCTCAGGACCACTAAGCCCGTGCGCCACAACTCCTGGGCCCACGGGCCGCGACTGCTGGAGCCTGCACCCCAGAGCCTCTGCTCTGCAACGAGACAAGTCCGCGCGCTGCAGCTCGAGAGCGGACCCCGCTCTGCACAACTCAGGAGAAGCCCGTGCAGCAGTGAAGACCCAGCACAGCCGAGAATAAACGCACACTTATTAAAAACAGTAATAATAATAAAGAGGTGACTGAGTTAAAATAAGGTCGTTAAGGTGGGCCCTAATCCCACAGGACTGAAGTCCTTAAAAAGCAGAGATTAGGACATAGACACACACACACACAGGGAGAGGATGGCTGTCGACACACCAAGGAGAGTGGCCTCAGGAGCAACCAAGCCTGCTGACACTCTGATCTTTAACCTCCAGACTGTGGGCTTCCCAGGTGGCTCAGTGGTAAAGAATCCGCCTGCCCGTGCAGGAGAGGCAGGTTCGATCCCTGGGTTGGGAAGACCCCCTGGAGGAGGAAATGGCAAACCACTCCAGTATTCTTGCCAGAGAATCCCATGGTCAGAGGAGCCTAGAGGGCTAGAAGTCCATGGGGTCACAAAAGAGTCGGACACGACTTAGTGACTAAACACCTGCAGACTGTGAGAAAATAAATCCCAATATTTAAGCGGCCTCATCTGCGGTATTTGTTACACCAGACCTTGCGGGCTGCTAACCAGGACACAGACTCAGAGCAGCCACCTGGCCCTCAAGGCCACCAGGCTGAGGGTCTGCAAGGCCACCACTGGCCCCTCACCCCGATGCTCAGAGCTGAGTCTGCCTGCCAGTCCAGAGGTAAAAAGTCTGACCGTTCTGTGTATTCTGAGTCAAGCACCACGTTTACACGCCGGCCCTGGGGACCGCTTTGCATACAGCAGGCACTTAGTACATGTGGTACTTGTTGTTGTTCAGTCGATAAGTTGTGTCTGACACTTTGTGACCCTATGGATGCTCCTCCGTCCTCCACTATCTCCCAGAGCTTTCTCAGATTCATGTCCATTGATTCAGTGATGCCATCCAACCATCTCATCCTCTGTCATCCCCTTCTCCTTCTGCCCTTAATCCTTCCCAGCATCAGGGTCTTTTCCAATGAGTCGGCTCTTCACATCAGATGGCCAAAGTATTGGAGCTTCAGCTTCAGCATCAGTCCTTCCAGTGAATATTCAGAGTTGATTTCCTTTAGGATGGACTGGTTGGATCTCCTTGCAGCCCAAGAGACTCTCAGTTTGGTACTAATGCTGGCCAAATGATGCCCAGAAACATAATTCACGTATTTCCTTGACTCTAAAGTGCTAGGGGATGACAGAGGATGAGATGGTTGGATGGCGTCACTGACTCGATGGACGTGAGTTTGAGCAAGCTCCGGGAGTTGGTGATGAACAGGGAAGCCTGGTGTGCTGGAGTCCCTGGGGTCGCAAAGAGTCAAACACAACTGAGAAACTGAACAGAACTGAAAGTGCTACCAGGTAAGATGCCGCTGCTGCTGCTACGTCACTTCGGTCGTGTCCAACTCTGTGCGACCCCGTAGGCAGCAGCCCACCAGGCTCCCCCGTCCCTGGGATTCTCCAGGCAAGAACACTGGAGGGGGTTGCCATTTCCTTCTCCAAGGTAAGATGCACCATCAGTTTAATAACAGATTTTTAGGGAAAAAAAATGAACACCCACCCTACATCAGAGCTGTCCTCTGTTGTAAGTTGTGTCAGCTTCTCGCAAATGTTCAGATGATGACAAATGAGCATCTCAGTGAAGGGAGTGTGCGGATAAATGCAAGATGTGACGGCTTGTCTCTGCTTGTGGCCTTAGGGAGTGGGTGTTTCCTATAGAAGAGGGGGTCAGGATAGGATCTCTGGCTCTTGGCAGGGCTTAGCCAGGCCCCAGGGAGGCGGCAGAGCCCAGACCCCAAGTGGAGACCCCCAAGTCGGCGGGCCTGCGGTGGGGGCTTGCTGCACAAACTGGGGTTCCTGGCTTCGGAGCCTGATGGAGTGCGCCACCTTGTGGGCAGGAACCGCAGTGCAGGGGCCAGGCGCCCCGCACCCTGGACCAGCCCCTCCACCACTCCCAGTCCTTGCGGGCACCACTTGGGTCCACGCGGTCACGCCCTCCCCCCCTCAGCAGCCTGGCCTTCTGTCTCCCTGGGGAGGAGACTGGGTCTACAAGCCTGGATCCAGGCTCTGGGTCTCAGGTGCTGCGTGACCCTGGCCGGTTTGTCAACCACTCTGCGCCTCAGTTTCTCTACTTTGCAGGCCGGTGGCCAGGCCTCATTCCTTCTCGCCCTGCTCTCTGCAGACATGCAGACCTGACCCTTACAGTCATTCTTGCGGAAGACCCGTGCCTGAGCGGCCAGCCGGAGCGCTCAGTGGCGCTGGGGGAGCAGGGGCCCCCGACCGCACCCTGGGGTGGCCGGAGGCTTTTCGGAGGGGGGGCTTTGGAGCCGAGGTAGGAATCAGGGAGGGCCTGGCGGCGGGGACAGGGAGGAGGGCATGGAGGGGCCACGGACCTCTCTGTTCTTGGGCCCCTAGGGCTGAGTGGGTAGGGGCAGAGAGCTTCAAGAACTGTAACAGAGCAGGCTGGAGGACACTTTTTTGTGTCCAAAAGTGTGTGTACACAGAAAAAGAGCCTAAAAAAGTGTCCACCACCGCCCCCTTGTGCCAGGGCGGAAATCAGACACCGAAGAGACCAGCAACCAGAAGAAGCTAAAACAGAGGGAACCGTCTTGGAAGTGACGGGTGCAATAGATTAAAACCCTGTGGTTAGTACCGACTACATGGGAAGGGGCCTATAGATCTTGAGAAATATAAGCCGGACCAAGGAACTAGCCGAAAATGAACTGACCCGACACAGCCCACAACAACACCAGAGAAAGTCCTAGATATATTTTTACTATTTTTACTTTTTTTTTAATTTAAAAAATTTTAAGTCTTCTATTACTCCCTTAATGTCATTTTTATAACCTACTATTACTTTGCAAAAAAGAGAGACCCTATTTTTTAAAGCAAACTTCATATATATATATCGGAGAAGGCAATGGCACCCCACTCCAGTACTCTTGCCTGGAGAATCCCAGGGACGGGGGAGCCTGGTGGGCTGCCATCTCTGGGGTCGCACAGAATTGGACACGACTGAAGCGACTTAGCAGTAGCAGTAGCATACATATATAAATTTTATATTTTTTGTGACTTTTTTTTTCTTTTTTTCTGTTCTTTAACATTGTAGTTCTGAAAATCCAACCTCTTCTCTAGGTTTTTAATCTTTGCTTTTAGGTATTTGATATCAATTTTGTACCTTTAAAGAACCCAATCTTCAGTACCCATTTTTACTTGGGCGCAAGATTACTGGCTTGACTGCTCTCTCCCCCTTTGGACTCTCCTTTTTCTCCACCAGGTCGCCTCTGTCTCCTCCCTCCCCCTTCTCTTCTCTACCCATCTCTGTGAATCTCTGTGTGTTCCAGACAGTGGAGAACACTTAGGGAACTGATTACTGGCTGGATCTGTCTCTCTCTCCTTTTCATTCCCCGCTTTTATCCTCCTGGCCACCTCTGTCTCCTTCCTCCCTCGTCTCTTCTCTGTATAACTCCGTGAACACCTCTGAGCAGTCCAGACTGTGGAGTGCACATAGGAAGTGATTACTGGCTAGCTTGCTCTCTCCTCTTTTGATTCCCCCTCATCTCATTCGGGTCACCTCTAACTCCCTCCTCCCTCTTCTCTTCTCCATGTAACTCTGTGAACTCCTCTGGGTGTTCCTCACTGTGGAGAAACTTTTCATCTTTAACCTAGATGTTTTATCAATGGTGCTGTATAGAAGGAGAAGTCTTGAGGCTACTGTAAAAATAAGACTGAAAACCAGAGGCAGGAGGCTTAAGTCCAAATCCTGAGAACACCAGAGAACTCCTGACTCCAGGGAACATTAATCGACAAGAGCTCATCAAACGCCTCCATACCTGCACTGAAACCAAGCACCACCCAAGGGCCAACAAGTTCCAGAGCAAGACATACCACGCAAATTCTCCAGCAACACAGGAACACAGCCCTGAGCGTCAATACACAGGCTGCCCAAAGTCACTCCAAACCCACTGACATCTCATAACTCATTACTGGACACTTCACTGTACTCCAGAGAGAAGAAATCCAGCTCCACCCACCAGAACACAGACACAAGCTTCCCTAACCAGGAAACCTTGACAAGCCACCCAT
>NW_011476168.1:46721-57509 GCF_000754665.1 Bison bison bison | reverse complement strand
GAACTCCAGAGAGAAGAAATCCAGCTCCACCCACCAGAACACAGACACAAGCTTCCCTAACCAGGAAACCTTGACAAGCCACCCATACAACCCCACCCACAGCGAGGAAACTCCACAATAAAGACAACTCCACAAACTGCCAGAATACAGAAAGGCCACCCCAAACACAGCAATATAAACAGGATGAAGACACAGAGGAATACCCAGCAGGTATTGCAAGAGGACATCAGAGGGTAGACACATTGAAACCATAATCACAGAAAACTAGTCAATCTGATCACACGGACCACAGCCTTGTCTAACTCAATGAAACTAAGCCATGCCTGTGGGGCCCCCCAAGATGGGCGGGTCATGATGGAGAGGTCTGACAGAATGTGGTCCACTGGAGAAGGGAATGGCAAACCACTTCAGTATTCTTGCCTTGAGAATCCCATGAACAGTATGAAAAGGCAAAATGAAAGGATACTGAAAGAGGAACTCCCCAGGCCAGTAGGTGCCCAATATGCTACTGGAGATCAGTGGAGAAATAACTCCAGAAAGAATGAAGGGATGGAGCCAAAGCAAAAACAACACCCAGCTGTGGATGTGACTGGTGATAGAAGCAAGGTCCGATGCTGTAAAGAGCAATATTGCATAGGAACCTGGAATGTCAGGTCCATGAATCAAGGCAAATTGGAAGTGGTCAAACAGGAGATGGCAAGAGTGAATGTCGACATTCTAGGAATCAGCGAACTGAAATTGACTGGAATGGGTGAATTTAACTCAGATGACCATTATATCTACTACTGCGGGCAGGAATCTCTCAGAAGAAATGGAGTAGCCATCATGGTCAACAAAAGAGTCCGAAATGCAGTACTTGGATGCAATCTCAAAAATGACAGAATGATCTCTGTTCATTTCCAAGGCAAACCATTCTATATCACAGTAATCCGAGTCTATGCCCCAACCAGTAACACTGAAGAAGCTGAAGTTGAACGGTTCTATGAAGACCTACAAGACCTTTTAAAACTAACACCCAAAAAAGATGTCCTTTTCGTTATAGGGGACTGGAATGCAAAAGTAGGAAGTCAAGAAACACCTGGAGTAACAGGCAAATTTGGCCTTGGAATACGGAATGAAGCAGGGCAAAGACTAATAGAGTTTTGCCAAGAAAATGCACTGGTCATAACAAACACCCTCTTCCAACAACACAAGAGAAGACTCTACACATGGACATCACCGGATGGTCAACACCAAAATCAGATTGATTATATTCTTTGCAGCCAAAGGTGGAGAAGCTCTATACAGTCAGCAAAAACAAGACCAGGAGCTGACTGTGGCTCAGATCATGAACTCCTTATTACCAAATTCAGACTTAAATTGAAGAAAGTAGGGAAAACCACTAGACCATTCAGGTATGACCTAAATCAAATGATTATACAGTGGAAGTTAGAAATCGATTTAAGGGCCTAGATCTGATAGATAGAGTGCCTGATGAACTATGGACAGAGGTTCGTGACATTGTAGAGGAGACAGGGATCAAGACCATCCCCATGGAAAAGAAATGCAAAAAAGCAAAATGGCTGTCTGAGGAGGCCTTACAAATAACTGTGAAAAGAAGAGAAGTGAAAAGCAAAGGAGAAAAGGAAAGATATAAGCATCTGAATGCAGAGTTCCAAAGAATAGCAAGAAGAGATAAGAAAGCTTTCCTCAGAATGGGAAAGACTAGAGATCTCTTCAAGAAAACTAGAGATACCAAGGGAACATTTCATGCAAAGATGGCTCGATAAAGGACAGAAATGGTATGGACCTAACAGAAGCAGAAGATATTAAGAAGAGATGGCAAGAATACACAGAAGAACTGTACAAAAAAGATCTTCATGACCAAGATAATCAGGATGGTGTGGTCACTCACCTAGAGCCAGACATCCTGGAATGTGAAGTCAAGTGGGCCTTAGAAAGCATCACTATGAACAAAGCTAGTAGAGGTGATGGAATTCCAGTTGAGCTATTTCAAATCCTGAAAGATGATGCTGTGAAAGTGCTGCACTCAATATGCCAGCAAATTTGGAAAACTCAGCAGTGGCCACAGGACTGGAAAAGGTCAGTTTTCATTCCAATCTCAAAGAAAGGCAATGCCAAAGAATGCTCAAACTACCGCACAATTGCACTCATCTCACATGCTAGTAAAGTAATGCTCAAAATTCTCCAAGCCAGGCTTCAGTAATACATGAACCGTGAACTTCCAGATGTTCAAGCTGGTTTTAGAAAAGGCAGAGGAACCAGAGATCAAATTGCCAACATCCACTGGATCATGGAAAAAGCAAGAGAGTTCCAGAAAAACATCTATTTCTGCTTTCTTGACTATGCCAAAGCTTTTGACTGTGTGGATCACAACAAACTGTGGAAAATTCTGAAAGAGATGGGAATACCAGACCACCTAACCTGCCTCTTGAGAAACCTATATGCAGGTCAGGAAGCAACAGTTAGAACTGGATATGGAACAACAGACTGGCTCCAAATAGGAAAAGGAGTTCATCAAGGCTGTATATTGTCACCCTGCTTGTTTAACTTATATGCAGAGTACATCATGAGAAATGCTGGGCTGGAAGAAACACAAGCTGGAATCAAGATTGCCGGGAGAAATCTCAATAACCTCAGATATGCAGATGACACCACCCTTATGGCAGAAAGTGAAGAGGAACTAAAAAGCCTCTTGATGAAAGTGAAAGTGGAGAGTGAAAAAATTGGCTTAAAGCTCAACATTCAGAAGATGAAGATCATGGCATCTGGTCCCATCACTTCATGGGAAATAGATGGGGAAATAGTGTCAGACTTTATTTTGGGGGGCTCCAAAATCACTGCAGATGGTGACTGCAGCCATGAAATTAAAAGACACTTACTCCTTGGAAGCAAAGATATGACCAACCTAGATAGCATATTCAAAAGCAGAAACATTACTTTGCCAACAAAGGTCCGTCTAGTCAAGGCTATGGTTTTTCCTGTGGTCATGTATGGATGTGAGAGTTGGATTGTGAAGAAGGCTGAGTGCCGAAGAATTGATGCTTTTGAACTGTGGTGTTGGAGAAGACTCTTGAGAGTCCCTTGGACTGCAAGGAGATCCAACCAGTCCATTCTGAAGGAGATCAGCCCTGGGATTTCTTTGGAAGGAATGATGCTAAAGCTGAAACTCCAGTACTCTGGCCACCTCATGCGAAGAGTTGACTCATTGGAAAAGACTCTGATGCTGGGAGGGATTGGGGGCAGGAGGAGAAGGGGACGACAGAGGATGAGATGGCTGGATGGCATCACTGACTCAATGGACGTGCGTCTGAGTGATCTCCGGGAGTTGGTGATGGACAGGGAGGCCTGGCGTGCTGCGATTCATGGGGTCACAAAGAGTCGGACAAGACTGAGCGACTGAACTGAACTGAGGCTGGAGGAGGTCACCTGACAATATCCAGAGTTATTATATGAAAAGGAGCGAGGCGGAGAGTTAGGATCCTACGGACCAGCTCTGTCTGGTAGAACTTTCTAGAAACACTGCAGCCCCAGGCAGTAGCCACACGAGGTTAATGAGCATTTAAGATGTGGCTGGTATGAATGAGAAGCTGCGTGTGTAACGGCATTTCATTTTAATTAATTCAAATGTAAATAGTCAAACGTGGCTAGGGCCTAATGCTGGCAGACTGCACCGCGATGAGACAGGGACGGGCATCACAAAGCTGTGCCCGCCGGGACTCCCTGGAGGTCAGGGGTTAGGACTCTGCACTTGCACTGCTGGGCCAAGGTCCAGTCCCTGGTCTGGGAACTAAGATCCCCGCAAGCCCCACCGTGAGGCTAAGAAAATGAAATTTTAAAATGTTGTACATGAATTAAAATTAACTCACATGTAAAAAGAAAGAGAGAGAGACATGCCTACAGAACAGATGAAAACTGCAGCCTAGGATTTCAAAATGAGGCCCCCAAATTAAGAAAGATGATAGAAATCATGAAAGAACAACACAATTCACCTCACGTCTCTTTTTCTTTTACACGTGAGTTAATTTTAATTCATGTGCAACTTTTTTTATTTTATTTTTTTAGCAGAAAATAAGTGAGTGGAGAAATAGACAAGTTGCGAGTTGAAAGGCTCAGGGAATAGTTAGAAATATTGGGTTGGCCACAAGGTTCATTGGGGATTTTCCATATTACCTTATGGAAAAAACTCAAATGAATCTTTTAGCCAGCCCAATAAAAGGAAAAAATAATTCTGGGAATGGAAGGCGAAATTAAAAGGGACTCAAGAAGGAGTAAACAGAAAGAACACTGCCTGGAGATAAATAGAAGATCGGAAGTAGGAAAGTTTTTTAAGTCAAAAAGGAATGATGAAGATATAAAAGGCTTTGAGAGAGAATGAGAGATGTGGACACCAGGCTGCTGCTGCTGCTAAGTCGCTTTAGTCGTGTCCAACTCTGTGCGACCACGTAGATGGCAGCCCACCCGTCTCCCCCGTCCCTGGGATTCTCCAGGCACGAGCTCTGGAGTGGGTTAAAAGGCCTAATACATGACTGGTTACAGGAGTCCCCAGAGAAGAGAACCAGATCAGTGGCCCAGAGCAAGCATCAGAACCAGAATTCCAGAAAGCAGTTTCTGAAATTTAAGACAAATGAATAACCTTGGATGACGCATTGAAAGAGCACGTCTTATACCAGGAAAGTTAACCTGGGATGGTGACTAACTAAAGTAAATGAAACTTCAAAGCGAAAGAAAATAAAATCCTTCGGACATTCAGGTTAAAACAGACAAACAAACAAACGCGTCTCTTAGGAAGGAAATGCGTCGGGTCAGCCTTGGACTCTTGACAGCCTCACGTTCCACCGGAAGGTTATATCGTTGCATATGCAAAGGAGGAACGGTGAGCCCAGAACATTACATTCAGAGAACACGGCCTCGAGTGGCAGAGGCTGCGGAGAGGCCCCCTCTGCGCAGGGGGACTGCTTCCAGGAGCCTTCACTGGACTCATCCTCCAGGGAGACTGGTCAGCACAGCCCCATGCCGCCCTGAGTGCCAGAGGGGTCCAGGAAGGGGCAGGACCCTCTCCCAGGAGGGAGGGAGGCCTGACTGGAGAATGGCTTTTTTAGTAAACTTTTTATTTTAGAAAAGTTTTAGGTTAACAGAAAAAATTGCAAAGACAGTTCAGAGTTCCCTCATACCCACACTCGGCTTCCCCAGTTAGCATCTCGTGGTCCAGTTGCGTCCACCTCTCTGCGACCCCGTGGACTGCAGCACGCCAGGCTTCCCTGTCCTTCACTGTCTCCCGGAGTCTGCTCAAATTCATGTCCATTGAGTCGGATGCCATCCAACCATCTCATCGCATGTCGCCCCCTTCTCCTCCGGCCCTCAGTCTTTCCCAGCATCAGGGTCTTTTCCAATTAGTCAGCTCTTCGCATCTGGCGGCCAAAGTATTGGAGCCTCAGTTTATGTTAACATCTTACGTTATTTTGTTACCAGGGAACCGATATCTATGTGTCATTGATCACTCCAGTCCAGACTTTATCCAGAGCCTTGTTGTTTAGTCGCTAAGCCGTGTCCGACTCTGCGACCCCATGGACTGTAGCCCTTCAGGCTCCTCTGTCCCTGGGATTTCCCAGGCTAGAAAACGTGTGGGTTGCCGTTTCCTTTTCCAGGGGATCTTTCCCGTGCAGGGATGGAACCTGCGTCTCTTGCACTGCAGGCGGATTCTTTACCGCCGAGCACTATCTTTACCTTTTTTAGCCACTATCTTTAGCTCTGTTCTTTACCCGTGAGCCAGTGTTCTTCACTGAGAAGCCACTCTCCAGAGCCTTACTTTTATCTAATACACTTTCTCTGTTCCCCCACCCCCCGCCAGGATCCCTCACGACGTCAGTCACCCTGTCTCCTTAGCTCCTCGGGCTCTGACAGTCTCTCCCACTGCGCTTGTTTCGATGGCCTTTGCTGTCCTGAGGGGTGTTGACCAGGAACTTTGCAGGGGGCCCCTTGCCTGGGATTTGCCAGGTGTTTTTCTCAGGACTGGACTGGGGTCCTGGGTTTTGGGGGGAAGACTACAGAGGTGAAGCGCCCCCGGCCCGTCCCATCAGGGCAGATGCCTTGGCCACTGTGCCGTCGACCTTGCTCACCGGGCTGAGGTGTGGCTGGCAGGTTTCCCTACGGTAACTTCCCCCCAAGCCCCACCCACTCTGTACTTTGGGGAAAAGTCAGAACAGTGACATGTGTCTATTTAAATCTTTCTTTACATAAAGCATGATGAGAACGTAGTTTTATTACTTTATATAGCCAATACTTACAGATTTTCCCACCTATGCATAGAACTTTTATTGTGGTAAAATATTCGTAACACAGAATTTACCGTTTTAACCGTTCTTAGGTGTACGATTCAGCAATGTTGGTGCGCGGCCGTCACCACCACCGACGTCCAGAATGTTTCTCGTGTTGCAAAACTGACTCTGTTTTCCACTAAACACCCCCTCCCCGTCCTCCTCCCCCAGCCCGGCACCACCATCATCTTTCTTTCTCTGTGGATTTGACTCCTGTTTGACCTTCAGTAAGTGGAATCATACAGCATTTACCTTTTCCGTGTTGGCTGATTCCATTGAGCACAAGGTCCTCAAACTCCATCCACGGTAGCAGCAGGTGTCAGAATGGCCTTCCTTTTCAGGCTGAATGACATTCCATTGTATGCAGAGACCGCACTTGGCTTACCCGTTCACCGTCAGTGGAATTTGGGTTGTTTCCACCTTCCGTCATCTGTGAACAACGCTGCTATGAACATGGGTGCCTTCAATTCTTAGGGAATATATGTGTGCGTGTGCGCTCAGTCGTGTCCGGCTCTCTGCGACCCCATGCGCTGTAGCCCGCCAGGCTCCTCTGTCCATGGGATTTCCCAGGCGAGAATACTGGAGTGGGTTGCCATTCCCTCGTCCAGGGGATCTTCCCGACTGAGGGATCAGACCCATGTCTCCCCGTGTCCTGCGCTGGCAGGTGGGCTCTGCTCCACCGCGTCACCCGGGAGCCCATGGACTTGCTGGGCCGTGTGGTAATTGTGAGCTTTGCCTTTTCAGGAGCTGCCAGACTGTCCTGCAGAGGCTGCGCCCCCGTGCACGTCCACCAGCGCTTCCTGGGGGTTCCGATTCCTTCCCATGCACACCAGTGGAACGTTATTTTCCTTTGTTTTCTTTTCCTAAATAGTGGCAGCAATCCTGACGGTGTAAAGTGGCACATCTTTTTAAATTTAACATTTGACATTTAACATTTAACATTTCTCTTGTTTTTTGAGCAGATGTCACGGACTAGTTCCGTTTTCTTCCCTCCCCAAATTCTTGTGCCGAATCCCTCATCCCAGCACGGTGGCGTTAGGAGACGGGGCTTTTAGAAGATGCTTAGGGTTAGATGAGCTCATGGGGGGGTCCTCACGAAGGGCTTAGTGTCCACCCCACAGTCCATCTTCGGGGTGGGGGTCTCTCTCAACTGTGCCAGTGCCAGGGCACGACCCAGGTCCTCCCTGCCTCCTCCCGTGGTCTGGAGGCCGGGGCCGTGCTCAGCAGCCTCCATCCAGCAGCCCTTCCTGCACCCAAAGGCTGAACCCAGCAGCATGCCCTGAACACACCCCAAACCCTCAAACTCGCTGCCCCTCTGCCCACAGGATGCCCACGGGCAAAGCTGTTACCAGGAGAAGGGAGAAGAGGCCCAGACCGGCTCTGCCTCTTGGGGGAGAGCTTGCTTGGCGCCTCTGAGGAAGTGTAGTGAATGGGGAGCAACCTTGGAGCCCAAGGCCCTGGGCTCCTGTCTTAAGGCAGGAAGGGTCAGACCAGGAGGCGGGAGGGCTGTTTGGCCGCTGGCTGTGGGCCCTCGCCTCGTGCCTTTGCCGCCCGGTCCCTGGTGCCCCCACTGCACCCCTGGAGTGACGACGTGCGGCCTGGGGCTGAGAGCACAGACGCCGGAGAGGGACCGCCTGGACCTGGGTCCTGGCCCTGCTGCCTCCAGGCTGTGTGACTCTGGACAAGTGGCTGAGCCTCTCTGTGCCTGAGTTTCCAAACCTTTTCCAACCTGTGTGATCTGTGTGATTTGTTCACACAGATCAAACAGAACCAGGGGTCTTTTGAGGAGTGAGTGAGTTTGTATGTATAAAGCGTTTAAGACAGTGCCTGCCACATGGTGAGTGCCAGGTAATCGGACCTTCGAAGTTTTAGCCAACTTTTCATTATCCATCTAGCAAACATCTACCCATCATGTGTATTTACCAGGTCTTGGGTTGGCAGAGATGAATGAAAAGAAAATACAACATAGGAACAAGTAACTGCTCCCCACGATAAGCTGGAATGGGCAATTGGTGAGGGGTCCTGGGTTCGAAGGGACATGAGAGGCAGGATGGAGGCTTTCTGCCTGGGGTAGGAGAGGAAGGCTTCTTGGAGGAGGCGGCGTTTAAGCTAGGCCTGGAAGCATGGGCTGGCAGTGACAGGCGCACAGAATAGGCAGCCCGCCGATCGGCTGCCAACCTGCCAAAGTCTGAGTGCTGATGGGCTCTAAGTCTGCTGGGACCCGGGATCTGAAATGACTTCGTTGCAGAGCTGAGCGAACCCGAAAGCCCACTGGAAACCTGCGCCGACTGGTAGCACCCCACGGGGTGCCCACCGTACCGACCAAGCCGGAGGCCGGCGGGGGGCACTGTGGGCTGCTGGTCTCTGGACCGTGCTCCTCTCACGTGCCTCAGCTGAACCCTGAGGCTGGGGGTCCTGACACCAACCTGACCCATGAGGTGAGACCCCTGGGGCCTGGCCTGCCCCACCCCCGTGCAACGTTTCTGCAGTCTTACCCCGTATTCAGGCCTCCAGCTCTCGCCGAGGCCCACAGCTATCACACCACTGCAGAGAGCCAACCTGGGGCCCGGGCCCTGCCTGGGCAGAGATGGTGCCCGGGAGGCAGCAAGCCGCGCTGACTCCTGGGAAGGCGGCCAACATCTGCCCCAGCTTGCCCAGGCGCACCCCTCTGCCCCCAGCTAACCATGACGCAGGCATCAGGGCCCGGCCTAGCTGTCACCTCCTCTGGGCGGGGACCAGGGCTGTCCATGCGGTCTCCAGCCTTGGTGCTTCCGTGACACGGATGGGGGAGGCGTAACAACAGGAAAAGTCAGGAAACCGACAGACTGATCTGGAAAACCGACAGGAAAACCCACTCAGACCCATCAAGAAGAAAAGGAGCTGTATCAGTGAAGCTGAAGCTCCAGTACTGTGGCGGCCTGATGCAAAGAGCCAACTCATTAGAAAAGCCCCTGATGCTGGGAAGGATTGAGGACAGGAGGAGAAGGGGACGACAGAGGATGAGATGGTTGGATGGCATCACTGGCTCAATGGACAGGAGTTTGAGCAAATTCCAGGAGATGGTGAAGGATGGGGATGCCTGGTGTGCTGCAGTCCGGGCAGTCACAAAGAGTCGGACACGACTTGGCGACTGAACAACAGAGGGCCCTTTCAGAGTTACCCTGTGGGGCGGGGACTAAGCTAGGAGGGGAAGGCCAGGGGCCGTGGCTCGTTGGAGGCCATCTTTGGAGACTGACTGCCACCTGGCACTCTGTGTCTGAGCTCAGGTCTCTGTATGAGACACTCAGACCGTGTCTGAGCCACTGTGGCCCCTCTCCTCCTCTGGGGCCATGGCCACATTCGGGTCGACTGGAGTTGCAGTGAGATCCTGTTTCTCTGAGATCTGCTCCTGGCTCCTGTTTCTACTGTGTGACCTCAGAGCCAGTCCATACAGTGCCTGTATCAGTGAGCTGTTGCTGTGCAACAAAACTCCCTCAAGCTTGGGAGCTGCAACCACAACCACTCCTTTTTTTTTTAATTAATTTTTATTGGAGTATAGTTGCCTTAAAACACAACCACTTCTTATTCCTCCTGAATCTATAGGCCGGCTGCCCGGTTCCGCTGGTTGGAGTTGGCATGTCCACAGGGTAGGCTGTGTGACCTTCCCCTTGGGCTGGGCGCTGAGGCTTCGGCAGAGGGCTCCTCTCTGGCCTTCTGCTCTCTCCCCACCTCGCAGGCCCATTCCCAGGGTTGCAGAGCTTTGCGTGCTAAGTTGCTTCAGTAGCGTCCAACTCTTTGCAGCCCTATGGACTATGGCCTGCCAGGCTCCTTTGTCCAAGGGATTCTCCAGGCAAGAATACTGGAGTGGGTGGCTGTGCCCTCCTCCAGGGCATCTTCCCGACCCAGTGGTTGATCCTGCATCTCTTATGTCTCCTGCATTGGCAGGCAGGATCTTTACCACTAGCACCAGCTGGGAAGCCCCAGCACCTTGAGAGGGAGCAGACATGCACGGGACCCTTAAGGCCCAGGCTCAGACCAGCATGGAGTGGTTTATGCCATATTCTACTGGCCAAAACCAGTCATAGGCCACTGCTGATTCGTGGTGGAAAGTCACATTGTGGACACACGGACACAGGGAAGGGAAGAGGGCTGGCCAGGTGTCACTGGTCTGCTGCTGCGCCCCAGTGAGACGGAGGGGCCCGGTCCCCGGGTCAGCACGCCCAGCTTGGCGGTGTCGGGCACTGCTTACCACTCATCGCTTGGCCGGACACCCCTGGGGACCCCTGTGACCCTGCCTGATGCTAATGCCTCCCTCAGGCTGGAGGCGTCGTCTGAACCAGGCCAGCTCAGGAGCTGGATTAGAAATGTGAATCTTGGCGTCAGCATCAGCTGCCGAGTTTACCTGAGATGCGCTGAGTGCAGGAGCTGCGGCTGGTTGCCGGGTGCACGGAGGACTGGAGAAGACGGGCTGAGAAGGGAGTGAAGGCCGCGG
>NW_011476168.1:41891-46090 GCF_000754665.1 Bison bison bison | reverse complement strand
CCCCCGCCGCCCCCGCCTCCTCGCCGCCCCCCTCCCCTGTCCGGTGCCCACTCTGTGCCGTGGTGGGGGGCTCCCGAGGACGCCTGGGAGGGGGGCAGCACAGACAGAACTTGCCGGTTCTCTGTGTGGTGAGGCGTAGGAGAAGGAGATTTTTCGGATCCCGGAGTGTGGTGTCCAGCCCGCTCTTGGTTCCCAGAAGAGCCCCAATCTGTTACCACGTCCACCCTTCATGCAAAAATAGGAGAGTGGTCTGGGTTCAGAAAAGCCAAAGCTCTGCCCAGCCAGGTGTGGCCGGTGCTGCCCAGAGCTGGGGGCGTCTGCCGCCTCACCCCTGCACCCGGGGTGCCCCAGCTCTCCCCGCGGCCCGCCTCCATCCCAACGGTAAGATGGGCAGAACCTTCTGGAATGGGCTCCCTCCTGCCCCAGGCTCCCTGCGTGCTCCGGCTCCCTCTGAGAAGAGGCCATCTCCCCCTCCAGGTTATGATACAGACAGACCCGGAGAGAAGGGCTGCCCTGGCCTGGATCACACTGTGCCAAGCCTGGCATCCCCGGGCACCCAGAGCTCACCCCTAGACGCAGGTAACTGGGCAGAGCTCATCCAGGCCAGGGCCCAGCAGGGACCTGCCATCATGACGGGCTGCTAGCCTGTGTGGACCCCGCGGCTTGTGGGGGTCCCTCCCCAGCCCCTCTCGGGGGCTCAGCCTGCGAGGCTGACACTCACGGATGCTCCTAAGATCCATGGGGCTGCACTGGGGACGCCCCGAGCCTCTCCTCTTCTCCCTGAAGTCCGTCCCCACCACTTTCTCCAGGGATGGGGCGGGCCGCGGGGGCGGGTAACCCCATGGCCCCGATTCCTGAGCTCTCAAAACCCCGCTGTGCTGAAGGCAGGTGGTGAGCACAGGGCCCCCCTCGCCACGTGGGGCTCACACCTGGTGGGGTTCGGCGGGTGGGGACAAACTGGATTGCTGAGGGAGTGGGGCTATCCCAGGGACACCCCAAACCGGCCTGTCAGGCAGAGAGAAGTTTCGTCGGCCCGAAGCTCTGAGTCACAGGCCGACAGGCAGGGCAAGAGAGGGCTGCTGGCTCTGTGCGGCCCCCGGGCCCCTTGTCTCAGTCCTGCTGCCTCTTGGAGCTTTTTTCTGCCCAGCTTCTTCCCCGGGCATTTCAGGCCCAGCCAGGGCATCCCCTCCCCCAAGGGCCTCCCCTGACCAGCCCTGCCACCCCCGGGCTCCGTCCCACGACTCATCATGCCCTGCGGCTCCCTCCTGACTGGCACAGAGGGTGCAGAGACCCCCAGATCCCCAGAGGATCTGGGGGTGCCCCCTTCACACCTCCATCCTGAGCCCCTCTCCTGCCACACCTGGCCCAGCTGCACCCTCTGCATCCCAGACATGCTCATGGGTGCCCCTGGCTACACCCCACGGCAGCCCGGCTTCCGGAGGCAGGCCGGCCTTCTCGGACTTGGCACTCTGTGATGTCTTGGCCAGATAAGTGACTGGTTAATCTGGTGACTGGTTAGTGTACTTTTTATCTCTGTCCTTAGGATCTTGCAGGAGCTGAAGTCAGCAGTGGCCTGGGGCCTGGTGGCCCGGGGAGTGTGTGTGTGTGTGTGTGCTTCTGTGTGTGTGCATATTTGTGTGTGTGTGTGTGTGTCTTTGTGCGGTTATTTGCGCATAGGTATTTGTATATGGCTGAGTGTGTATGTGTGTATTTGTGTGTGTATTGTGGCTTCCCTGGTGGCTCAGACGGTAAAGTGTCTGTCTGCAGTGCAGGAGACCCAGGTTTGATCCATGGGTTGGGAAGATCCCCTGGAGAAGGAAATGGCAGCCCACTCCAGTATTCTTGCCTGGAGAATCCCATGGACGGAGGAGCCTGGTGGGTTACAGTCCATGGGGTCGCAAAGAGTCGGATACAACTGAGAGACTTCACTTTCACTTTCTTTCACAGGTATTTGGGCTTCCCAGGGGGTACTAGTGGTAAAGAACCCGCCTGCCAGCGCAGGGTACTCAGGAGACATGGGTTCAATCCCTGGGTTGGGAAGATTCCCCTGGGGAAGGGCACAGCAACCTGCTGCAGTGTTCTTGCCTGGAGAGTCCCAGGGACAGAGGAGCCTGGCGGGTCCGGTCCAGGGGGTCGCACAGAGTCGGACACGACTGCGCTCACACACACTTGCACTTGTGCGCTCAGGACGGAAGGGAGCGCCGTGCCCCCCACAGCGAGGGGCAGGGGGAGGCCCAGGAGAGACCCCGTCCCGAGTGGGGGAGAGGGAGGCAGCCTGAGGGCCTGGGCGCATCCTGGCTCCTCCAATTCCTGCCGCCGGTCCTCAGACGGGACACCCAGCTCGCCGTCTCCCGAAGGACACGCTCGTCTTCCTCTCGGGCGGTGGGGGCTTCAGGCTGCGGCTGGTTCCCCAGATGGCAGCTCGCCCACCTTCCTGTGGGAAACCTGACTGGAGACACAGGCGCCCGGCTCACGCGGAGCCCGCAAGGCGGAATCTCACCCCGGGGGCTGTGTGCAAAGCTCTCTGAGGGGCCTGTGGGCTCTGGAGTCGCCCGAGGTGAAGGGGCCAGCGAGGGCCTTGACGGGCCGCCCGGCCTCTGAGCCCCTTTCCACGGGGTGAGGCTCCCCACCAGGCAGCACCGCCAGGCTCAGGGAGCCGAGCAGCGGAAGCGCTCAGTGAGGTGCGCAAAAGCCGAACTAGACGTCATGTTGCCCCCTTTACTGAAGCAGAACCGAGAGCACTCTCTTCCCCGGGCACAGGGCTGGAGGGCGGCAGGAGCGGATGCCCCCAGGCTGCTTCTGCTGCGCCCTGCTCTGTGTCCATCCCCGCCAAGCTGGCCTCTCCACGAGTTACCTTCCACAGCCCACCAGTGAGCCAAGGTGCTAGTCAAAGGAGAGACTCTCAAGCACTGGAATTTCTGTCTAGGAGACAGATAAGAGAGCAGGGCTCCGGGGGACTGGCTGTCATGGGGCAGGTGGCCTCATCCCTGTCGCCAGGAGACTCTCGGCTGGGGCGTGGGGACGACCCACCTGGCACCTGCTCCTGCCAGGGCCCCGTGTGTGAGTGTGGACACACCCCTTTCAGGGTGGGGACATGTACCCTCAGCCACGCTCCCTGGGCACCACCTCACAGCGGGCATCACGTTTCATCAAGTGATCCTGCTTCTCTCACGGCCACTGCTGTTCTAAAACGCGCACCTGGCCATGTCCTTTCACAGCTTAAAATCCCTCTCACCTGCAGCGAAAGGCCAGACTCCTTCATCCCATCCCTGCCCACCTCTGGGGCCTCATCTCCCACCCCTCAGTAGCACTGAATGTCGTATGTTCTCCACTCTCCCCCAACACACACGATGCTCTCCGCCTCTTTCATGCTTTTGTGTAAGTTGCTCCCTCTGGCTGGAATTCCACATTCCCATTTACCTGGTGAACTCCTATTCATGCTTCAAAGCCCAGCTGCCCTTTTCTCAGACCTTCCCCCTCCTAAGAGGGAGAGAACACTTTCTCTTTGGAGTGACCCTGCCCCTCAGTCTCATCTGACAGTGTTTTAACGAGTACGTGGGAGTGTCTCTCTGCCTGGCAGGCCTCGGCCAGGGCAGGCCAGCACATCTGAGTAAGTGGGCCCTGTGTCCAGCACAGGGCTGGGCAGAGGGCAGGCCCTCAGCAGCCCAGATGAGATGCAGCGCCCTCCCCACCGTCTTGGCTCCAGGAAACAAATCTATAGGAGTGGGCTTGGGGGTCGCAGTGGGGTCCTTTGGGAAGGCTCCCAGCCTCCACCCTGGATCAGAGGCCCCTGTCCTCCCGAGGATGCGTGGGTCGGCGAGGCTGTTGCTGACCTGATGCTTTGGCTTCTGCTGCCAGCACCGCCTGGTTCTCATCCTTTCGCAGGCGGTGTGAGCGGAGGCTTCCCCGCAGGAGCCCCAGCGCCAGCCCTGCGTGGCAGGCAGGACAGCCCCCCGCTGGACCCCACCTCCTACTCTCCCAAACCTGAGACTCGGGTCACGCGGCAACAGGAGCTACGGTGGAAGGTGGACCCAGTGGCTGAGATGGGAAACGACCCTGGATTATCCGGGCGGCTCCAGTGTGATCGGAAGGAAACCTCACGGTGGAGGGGGGACGGGAGAGCCAGTGTCTGTGACTCAGCGTGAGAGAGGCCATCGCTGGCTGTGGACGGACGGAGGGGCCATGAGCCAAGGAATGCT
>NW_011476168.1:41284-41791 GCF_000754665.1 Bison bison bison | reverse complement strand
ACGTGTGCCTTGAATCATGCAAAACGACCAAGTACCCAGTTTTGACAGAAGTTGAAACTTGCAGGAGCCGAACGCCCTGCCAACAGTCCCTCCCCGGCCCCCCACCCCCGGGCCCCTGCAGCAGGTGGCGGCGGGCCCCCGGTGTCAGCGGGCTCCGGGGTTCCTCAGCTCTGTGGGTACCAGGAAGGGAGGTGCCCACCACACCCACTGCCTCCCGGGGGCAGCCTGGTGGCTCTGGCCTATTTACAGCGTTCCCATCCATCTTTGTTCCTTTTGATCCGAGCAGGGGCTGCTGCTTTGAGGCACAGCAGATCTCAGCATGCTCACTGAGCGGGCGTGACTCACCGCCCGGCCCTGGCGAGGGCTCTCCTCTGCCAGCAGGACGGGGGCCTGGGGCTCACCTGCCGCTCCCATCAGAGTCTCTGCCCCCTGCCCCCTGTACCCGCACACCCCAGATGACTCCCGGAAACCCCCGGGACCTCAGGCCACCTGCTCCCCTGCATGGAC
>NW_011476168.1:40707-41184 GCF_000754665.1 Bison bison bison | reverse complement strand
TCGCTGGCTGTGGACGGACGGAGGGGCCATGAGCCAAGGAATGCGGGTGGTCTCCAGAAGGTGGGAAAGGCAGGAAGCGGGTTCTCCCCCCCTGGAGCCTCTGGAAGGACACAGCGCTGCTGACACGTCAACCACAGCCTCGGGAGACCCCTGTGGACCCCTGACCCCCAGACTGTAGGGTAATAAATGTGTGTTGTTTTAAGCCACTAAGTTTGTGGGGTGTTGTTACACGGCCGCAGGAAATGGATGCACCCATTTCACAGACGAGGAGACTGAGGAGGAGGCTGAGAGAAAGGCCCTGCCCAAGCCCACAGCCAGGGCACCGCCGTGCCCCCTGACTCACTGCCCCACGCTCCCTGTCCTGTCCACTCTCCTTCTCCAGCAACCCCCACGGTCCATTCCGCAGAGGTGAGAGGCTGGGAAGAGCTGGCTGCCGTCATTTTTCTGGCTGCCCTCGTGAATAAGTGAATTTTGTGG
>NW_011476168.1:32806-40607 GCF_000754665.1 Bison bison bison | reverse complement strand
CCCAGATGACTCCCGGAAACCCCCGGGACCTCAGGCCACCTGCTCCCCTGCATGGACAGGGCCTCTATGAAGAGAGTGTCTTTAGCTTGTCTTTTCTTTCTTTCCAGACTGGGGACTTGGCTTTGGGGGCTCCTCGGGGCTGGCACCTCTTCCTTCAAAGCCACTGGGGGGATTTCAGTCATGCTCCCAAACCTTGCCCCTGTCTCCAGATGGCCAAAGTCCCCATGCTCACTGGAATCTGGGGTAGCCTTCCAAACCTGAGGTCTGGGGGAAGCGCAGAGCTGGCCACTTCCTTCCTGCTTGGGGTCAGGCTTGGCCTAGAGGGCAGTCAGGGGGGCCCTGTATCCTGCTCCAGCACCCCACGTGGCCGGCTCCCTCCCTGTCCCTGGGCTGACCAGTCTGGAGGCCTGTGTTGTGTTCCTGACACGTCCATGGAGCGGACGGCTGGGCTGGGCTGGGGTGAGCACACATTCTACTGTGTGTGGCAAAAATAGTGGTGACCTTTCAGTCACTGTTCCCCGGAGTCGGGGCCTCTGCCGGCGTCATCCCCCCGCCAAGGGTCATGCGCTCATCTCCGAGGGCCCAGTGAGGGGACGCACGCGCACAGAGGAGGGGGCAGAGGGACAGGGCCGGCTCCCAGGCTTTGGATCCCAGAGTGTTTTAAGAAGATATAACTAGGACTGGGGACTGTCTTCACCTCCTCTGGGTCACTCCTGTGGCATCGTGAATGGACTCACCTCGCCCACTGTCACGTGCCCATCTCCCCCACAACCCGGAAAACTTCACAAGTTCAGCGAGAGAAATATACAAAGCACGGGGTGGCCCCGGTCCCCTTCTCCCCTGCAACAGGGAGGTGGAAGCTTCCTGAGGGAGACGCGGGGCCTTATCCACCTTCATCTCCCCGCAGCTCCCGCTTCTCATCACTCTTCCCCACGAGTGCTGCAGCTGAGGCACCGCGGCCCTTCGGTGGAGACAGAGGCTCCGTGGAGGAAGGCGCTGGTGTGTGAGGCCCACGGTGTGTCAGAGTGAGGAGGCGTGCAGGCAGGAAGGGACAGAAGGGACCTGCGTCACCCAGTGCCCTGTCGCCTGGCCCAGCTCTGGGGGGCCCTGGTGCCTCTGTTTCTTTCGCCCCACTTCCACTCCACAGACAAGTCCCGCCGACTCCCCTCCGAACCCCAGCCCAGATCTGACCATCTCTCCACCCTCTGCATCCCCATCGTCCCGCTCAGGACGCCTAGGTCCTCCCCACCCACCTCCATCAGCCAGCGTGCTGGTCTGACAGCTTTCATCAGCTCTCTGCCCTCTCCTGTGCTCAGCTACATGCTGCCTTCCCATCAGACCCCAGGGAAAAGCAGAGCCCTGACGGTGGTCCACAGGACCCTGGCCACTCCCCATCCTCCAACTGCACCAGCTGCAAACCCCGGCACACACACTCCTGCTTCAGGCCCTTTGCACTTGCCGTCTTCCCTGCTGGACTCTGCTTCCCCCAGATGTTCCCAAGGCCGGGTCCTCACCCCTTCAGCCTCTGGCCCTTTGTCACCTGGCCAGGCAGCCTTTCCAGATCACTTCCCCCAAACAGCCCTCCTGCCCCTTTCTCCCCATTATTCTACTGTTTATCCTCGGCCTGAAGCATATTTCTTTGTTTTTACTGCCTGTATCCTCCCACGACAATAATCGTCCACAAGGGCAGGGCATTGCCGGCTGCGTTCACCATGGTATTGAGTGGACACTGAACGAATGCATGCATGAAGGGAAGGGAAGCCCAGGGCTGGGTACGCAGCAGCTGCAGGGTCCCCTGACATTGCTGGTCAGTGATAAGGAGGAAGGTGATGGTGATGGCGAGGGGGCAGAAAAACAGAGGCCACCAGCTGCCCGGCCTCTCCCCAGTCCTGCCTGGGGCACTCCCTTTACCCAGCAGGAACCAAGGAACGTCCCTGAAGAAAGTCCCCTGTGAGCCATTGACGACAGCATGGTTGTGGCCCTATTTTTGTCAAAGTATAAAAATAGAGAAAATTTTCAAAAAAGACTTTTGAGTGCAAATTTGCAGAGAGGAGGGCCTTGCTTGTACTTTTCCACTCAAAAGGAAAGGCGGTTATTCAAAATAATCAACAAAAGTGGAAGAAACCCAAACATCCATCAGGTGATGAGTGGATAAACACGCCACGGCCTAGTCGCACGATGGAACACTACTCAAGCACAGAGATGAATGAAGCGCCGACGCGTGCTGCTGCGACCCAGGCGATGCTGCGGGGACGGAGCCAGACATAAGAGGCCACGTGCTGTGTGGCCCCACTGACTCGAAGTGTCCGAGACAGGCAGATCCACAGAGACAGAGAGTGGATCGTGGTTGCCAGGGGCGGGGCTGCGGGGAGGAGGAGAGCCAGCTAACAGGTACGGGCTCCTTTCCAGGCTGATGACAGCGTTCTGGAATTAGAGAATGGTGATGTCGGGCAGCTTTGTGCATATACTAAAAGGCACCGCGTTGTACATTTTTAAAAGGGTGATAAAATATATCTCAAGAAAAGAAGAAGAGAGGTACGGGAAAGGGAAAAATAATCAAAGAAGATAATCAGCAGTGCTCCCCTGAATTGGCTTTGTGATGGCGTGGGGGTGGCGGAGGAAGCGACAATGACGATGATGACGATAACAGGAACAGAACAAGGACGCCTGCCACAGCGACTCTGGGGAAATGCCGGATCTTCAGGTGGTCTCTGCGGGCCCCGCTCGCAGCCACGCACGGGGCGGTCTCCTGCTCAGCTCTGTTCCTGCCATCTGCGGCTTCCTCGGCCCTTGGGCGCCTCCTTCAGACCAGCCGGCTCCCTCCAGGGGCTCAGGCAGTGATCTGGGCCTTCCTGTCTGCCCGCTCAGGTCACTTTCATGATGAAAGTCAAAGAGAGTGAACAAGTTGGCTTAAAGCTCAACATTTCAGAAAACTAAGATCATGGCATCCGGTCCCATCACTTCATGGCGACTAGATGGGGCAACAATGGAAACAGTGGTAGACTTTATTTTGGGGGGCTCCAAAATCACTGCAGATGGTGACTGCAGCCATGAAATTAAAAGACGCTTACTCCTTGGAAGGACAGTTATGACCAACCTAGACAGCATATTAAAAAGCAGACACATCACTTTGCCAACAAAGATCTGTCTAGTCAAAGCTATGGTTTTTCCAGTAGTCAGGTATGGATGTGAGAGTTGGACTATAAAGAAAGCTGAGTGCTGAAGAATTGATGCTTTTGAACTGTGGTGTTGGAGAAGACTCTTGAGAGTCCCTTGGACTGCAAAGAGATCCAACCAGTCTATCCTAAAGGAGATTAGTCCTGAATATTGGAAAGACTGATGCTGAAGCTGAAGCTCCAATACTTTGGTCACCTGATGTGAAGAACTAACTCATTGGAAGAGACCCTGATGCTGGGAAAGATTGAAGGTGGGAGGAGAAGGGGATGACAGGGGATGAGATGGTTGGATGGCATCACCGACTCGATGGACATGAGTTTGGGTAAACTCCCAGAGTTGGTGATGGACAGGGAGGCCTGGCGTGTGGCAGTCCATGGGGTCGCAAAGAGTCGGACACGACTGAGTGACTGAACTGAACTGAACTGGTGACTGGACTGGATAAGAACCTGGAGTGTGAGTTCCAGCAATGCCCGCCCCGTGCTGTGCGCTATGGACTCCAGTTGGCCAGGGGTCCCCAGACCTTGGCCCCTCACCCTGCAGAGTCCCCAGAGCCCCAGGGAGTGTGGTCTGGCCTGCTCAGGGCAGCAAGGTGCTACCCAGCTCAGGGCTGCAGGCCCCACGTGTGCACTCACCGCCCAGAGCTCCGGCCTGTTGCCGGCTGCGAGCTTGCTGGGGCAGAGGCTGTGCTTGGCCACTAGAGGCCAGTGCAGCCCGAGGTGGGCCTGGGTGGGCCTGCGCCCAGCTGGCTCAGTGCGTGCGTGCATGTGTGTGTGTGTATTAGGGGTGGGGGGACCCAGGTAGAGGCAAGGCCCATTGTCGCCGGCGTCCCCTCGTCCCCAGCTCCCCAGAGAGAGGCAATGGCAGCTTGCACGCGAAACCTGTGCCCATCACCCTGTGCTCACAGCACTTCTGGGCAGTCCATGCCAGCTTTGAGAAACTTCCAGAATCCTCCCGGGACTGAGGCCTGTTGGGGATGGGCCAGGCACACGTTGGTCAGGTGCCAGTCCCTCCCGGAGCACCTGAAGGAGTTGAGTTCTTCAGAGGGGCCTTCACCCAGGGACCCCCGAGGCCACACATCCCAGTCCAAGGGCCTGGGAGCCCGAAAGAAACCCCAGCACTTTATTTAGAGGCTCTGCAACTTCCAAGCAGAAAAGCCATCTTCTTTTTGTCATAACGTTACGTGGGTTTTTCGGGGCAGCACTGGTAGCTAGAATGTGCTCTGTGAGGATCTAAGTTTCCTCCACCCCCTTGCTTCTATTAACCTCTAATTAAGTCAAGGTCCTGCTTTGTTCCATCTTTTAACTTTCACAATTTCCACCAAAGGTAAGGGACACAGTGAGAGAAGAGGGCACGGCAAATTCTGCTCCCAAGAAGGTTTTCCCTCTGAATTCTTAAAAAAAAAAAAAAGGGCACAGTGGGGCCCGGCCTGGACTTGCTTTTCCGCTTTCACCAATAGAGTGTTTCTTTTCGCTCCTCGCTGTTTAAAGATTGGCCCAGGAATTTATTGTTAAGGAACAGATTCCAGAATTCATGTGGGCTCTGGTTCGAGCCCCTGGCAAAAAGCATTTGGGGCTGCTTTTTAGAACACGTACAACACCAGAAATCCACACCTTCTGCCTTCTTTTTTCTTAGTTATGTTTTTTATTTTTAAAAAGCATTCAGTTCACGTGAAACACCTCAGGGAGCATGCAAAATATAAACCCCGGTTACGATTCCTGAGCCCGGGAGGGGAGGGGAGGCAGCCATGCCAGGCGCACAAGCAGCTTAGGCGGGGGTCTCTTCCTGCAGCGGCTCTGGGGGGGACGGAGGAGAGGCTGCCCCCTCCAGCCATGCCTGAGGGAGAGGGCCTGGGACCCGGCCGCAGCTCCCCAGGTGGTGCTGGACAGGCCGCTGCAATGGCGCACCCCTTCCCATCGCCCCGGGCGCATGCCTTCCCGTCCTGGACCCAGTTTCACTCTCCACGAACAGTCAGGGTGGACTGGATCAGGGACCAAGCACGGACTCCCTCACTCCTCCCCACCACCCCGCCCAGGAAGTCGGATGGAAGCTACAGCCCCTACTTCTCCAGAAGCAAGGACAGTGCACACTCTGTCTACTTGGCCATTTCCATCACACCCTGGGAGGCAGCTGTGAAGCCCCGTGGTCGCATGTTCCTTGGTGGAGATTTGACAACAGCAAAGGTGACCAGAGTAGGTTTGTACCCGAGCCAGATCCAGGCCAGCCTCCTTCTGCAGAAGATCTCATTAATCCCCCAACAACGTTAGGAATCTAGACTCCTGTTATCTCCAGTTAGATGAGGAGTTAGGTCCTGGCGAAGCCCACATTCCCAGGTAGAGGCAGAATTGGAGCTCCACTACCTCCCTGCCCCCCCGCAAGCATTTCAGATTCCTGAATCTGTCTCGCCGAAGCAACTGGATCGCCCGGAAGTCACATCACAAGCCAAGGCCTGTTCTTAATTCCTTCCTCCCACCCCACTCTTTAAAATTTTGGACTGCAGCATACAGGAAATAGAAAAGATATGTAGAGTTCAGGAGGCAGAGTGGTAAAGAATCCTCTGGAAATGCAGGACATGCAGGAGACTCAGGTTCGATCCCTGGGTCGGGAAGATCCCCTGGAGAAGGAAATGGCAATCCACTCCAGGATTCTTGCCCGGAAGATTCCGTGGACAGAGGAGCCTGGTGGACTACTGTCTGTGTCTCGTGCATGCTATGCTGCCTCAGTCATGTCCGACTCTGTGCGACCCTGTGGACTGTAGCCTGCCACGCTCCTCTGTCCCTGGGATTCTCCAGGTGAGAATACTGGAGTGGGCTGCTGTGCCCTCCTCCCGGGGATCTTCCCAACCCAGGGATGGAACACACATCTCTTATGCCTACCTGCACTGGCAGGTGTGTTCCTTACAACTAGCACCACCTGGGAATCCCGGGGTCGCAGAGAGTCCACACGAGTGAGTATACAACCCCCCCCAAAAAAAGAGTTCACTGTAAGATCATAAAGCCAATACTCCACTAACCCTCAGGTGTAGAAGCCGTCACCCCCTGCTCCCCAGCCCTCCTCTTGACCACGCTCTCATCACGTCCTTGACTATTTTTCATCTTTTCCCTGTTTTCCCATCTTTCCCCATCTTTTCACTGTTCATTCCTAACAGTGTGGCAGAGCAGCCTGCTTCTGACCTCTGTGGGAGTGGAAGCTGTCCCTGCGTCCCCCTCTGGGCCCCTGGAATCAGGAAGTGGTGCTGGGCTGTCCCTGCGGTTCCCTGCAGCTGGCAGGTGTCTTGTTCCAGGAAAGCATGTCCACGCCTAAACCCACTCACTGCATCTGAATTTTCAGAAACCAGCAAGAGCAGTGCAACACAACCTTTTGTTTATTTAAACCCAACCCACCCTATTCAAAGTCCCATTGCGAAATAAGCGCTCCAGGGCTTCTCCAGCAGGGGTCCTGTTCCCCTAAATCCCGGCTGGGAGCTTTCCAGGAGTCTGGGATGGGGAGGGTCGTCCCAGCCTTCCTGATCTTAGAACTCCTGCCCTCTGACCCTCCCCAGGAAGAGGAAGGGCAGTCTGCGGAGGCCCTGGACCCTCACATTTAAGGGATGGACAAGCAGCACCGACTGCATTTCCCTACGGGGCTTAACAGTGGAAACTCCCAGATTAAAAGGTTCCAAAACCCATTTACGTTTTAGGTCAATAATAACGTATTCAAATCGTTGCTGAGGGGAAGAGAATGCTGGTATTTGCCTTCAGCCTAAGCACACTGTATTCGGTAACTTTCAGCCATATGGGTTGTTTATTTTTTGTGCCCCAGCTCCACAGCTATTGGCGCTCAGCTCAGAAATGCCGCCCGGGTCCCAAAACTCCATTCTAGAGACAGGACGAGTGGGTGAGGACTCTCACCCCTACGGCTGCCTGGGGAGGGGGGCGGGGGGAGTCACAAGGAGGGGACTCCGTCCGGATCCCCCCGACCGCTGGGAGGCGAGGGGCTAGAGTGTGTTCTGGGACCCAGAGCTTCGCGGACGACAAGTGCATCTCCCATCAGGAGGGGCCACAGCCCTAAAGCCCCGCGGGAGCGGGAGGGTGTCTCGCAGCACGAGCCCCCCGCCCGCAGGCTGTGCCCGCAGGAAGCGAGGCAGGTGTCAGTCAGTTCTAAAGCACCCACTCCCCATCTGCGCCCCGTAGGAGGCGGCAGTGGTGTCTCAGCCCTAAAACTCCCTTCCCGGGCTGTTCCCCGCAGGAGACGGGGTGGGGCCGGAGACCGGCCGCTGTCGTAGGGTTCTGGGGGTCCCCCCGCCTCGCCCGCGCCGGCTCTCCGCCCCCAGAGCCTGCGCTCCGGGCCGCTGTGCTGCGGCCGTAGCCTAGGGGCCTCGAGCCCGAGCGCGCGGCCGCGAACTGTGCGCTCCAGCCAGTCTCACGCGCGGGAGACGAGCTCGCCTCCGCCGACTCCAACTCCGATCCCAAGTGTCAACTCGGATTGCTTTTCTTTTCCTTTAAAAGTTCCCTTTTAAACCCAAGGGGACCCTATTCTGGTTAGTCGCCTATAGAGTATCAAAGTCCAGGAAAATTTCTCTGGGTTAAGCACTTTAGCCTCGGGCATATGGCTGTAAATCTGTAACCCCCCACCCCCACCCCCACCC
>NW_011476168.1:20287-30070 GCF_000754665.1 Bison bison bison | reverse complement strand
GGTAGCGCAGGCGTGCGTTCTCGGTCCTGCACATCCAGGCGGTGGATGCTGACGCGGGGGAGAACGCACGCCTGCGCTACCGCCTGGTGGACACTGCCTCAGCCTCCGTGGGGGGTGGCGGTGCTGCGCCCGCAGCCCCGGCTCCGGCCGCAGACTTTCCTTTCCAGATCCACAACAGCTCGGGCTGGATCACTGTGTGCGCGGAGCTGGACCGCGAGGAGGTCGAGCACTACAGCTTCGGGGTGGAGGCGGTGGACCACGGCTCGCCGCCCATGAGCTCCTCGGCCAGCGTGTCCATCACGGTGCTGGACGTCAACGACAACGACCCCGTGTTCACGCAGCCGGTGTACGAGCTGCGTCTGAACGAGGACGCAGCGGTGGGGAGCAGCGTGCTGACCCTGCGAGCCCTCGACCGGGACGCCAATAGCGTGATCACCTACCAGCTGACCGGTGGAAACACGCGGAACCGCTTTGCGCTTAGCAGCCAGAGCGGCGGCGGCCTCATCACGCTGGCGCTGCCGCTGGACTACAAGCAGGAGCGGCAGTACGTGCTGGCCGTCACTGCGTCCGACGGCATGCGCTCGCACACCGCACAGGTCTTCATCAACGTCACCGACGCCAACACCCACCGGCCCGTCTTCCAGAGCTCGCACTACACGGTGAGCGTCAGCGAGGACCGCCCCGTGGGCACCTCCATCGCCACCATCAGCGCCACGGACGAGGACACCGGCGAGAACGCGCGCATCACCTACGTGCTGGAGGACCCCGTGCCTCAGTTCCGCATCGACCCTGACACTGGCACCGTCTACACCATGACGGAGCTCGACTACGAGGACCAGGCCGCCTACACGCTGGCCATCACGGCTCGGGACAATGGCATCCCCCAGAAGTCCGACACCACCTCCCTGGAGATCCTCATCCTCGATGCCAATGACAACGCGCCCCGCTTCCTGCGGGATTTCTACCAGGGCTCCGTCTTCGAGGACGCACCGCCATCCACCAGCGTCCTCCAGGTCTCCGCCACCGATCGGGACTCGGGCCCCAATGGCCGCCTGCTGTACACCTTCCAGGGCGGGGACGACGGTGATGGGGACTTCTACATCGAGCCCACGTCCGGCGTGATCCGCACCCAGCGCCGGCTGGACCGGGAGAATGTGGCGGTGTACAACCTTCGCGCTCTGGCCGTGGACCGGGGCAGCCCTGTGTCCCTGAGCGCCTCGGTGGAAATCCAGGTGACTGTCCTGGACATTAATGACAACCCTCCAGTGTTTGAGAAGGATGAGCTGGAGCTGTTTGTGGAGGAGAACAGCCCGGTGGGGTCCGTGGTGGCGAGGATTCGAGCCAGCGACCCCGACGAAGGCCCCAACGCCCAGATCATGTACCAGATTGTGGAAGGCAACGTGCCCGAGGTCTTCCAGCTGGACCTGCTGAGCGGGGACCTGCGGGCCCTGGTGGAGCTGGACTTCGAGGCGCGGCAGGAGTACGTGCTGGTGGTGCAGGCCACGTCGGCGCCCCTGGTGAGCCGGGCCACGGTGCACATCCGCCTCCTGGACCAGAACGACAACCCGCCGGTGCTGCCGGACTTCCAGATCCTCTTCAACAACTACGTCACCAACAAGTCCAACAGCTTCCCCACCGGCGTGATCGGCCGCATCCCGGCCCACGACCCCGACCTCTCGGACAGCCTCAACTACACCTTCCTGCAGGGCAACGAGCTCCAGCTGCTGCTGCTGGACCCCGCCACGGGCGAGCTGCAGCTGAGCCGGGACCTGGACAACAACCGGCCTCTGGAGGCGCTCATGGAAGTGTCAGTTTCCGGTGAGTGGCCGCAGGGGCTCCGCGGGGCACCCCCCTCCCCCCGGGGAGCGGCAGGGGGCTGCCAGGAGCCGCCTGGCAAGCCGGCGCACCTTCGGGCAGGGCCCCGGCGGCTCTATGGGGATCTGTGGCCTTAGGTTGGATGGTGGAATACCGCTCGCGGGAGGCAGGCCACATGGCTGCTCTCACTGAGCTTGCTGGGAGCAGGCCTGGGCATCTTCAAGTTCAAGACCGGGCCTTCCCAGGCTTTTCTCAGAGGGCCTGGCTCCCTGCGTTGTGCTATTGAAACCTGGCTCTGGGGTTATCTGAGTCGTCTGGTTGGCTCGATGGTGCTCTGCAGTCAGCACTCGCCCGTTGGGAAAGATCAAAGGTCACTGCCCTCCCCATGTGCCAATTAGTTCCCGGGTGGGACTGTTGGAAATTGCTGGATGGGTCCCTGAGTCACCCTCTAAGACGGCTGCAGTTAGCTGCCTTCGTCTCTCCTTTCTGTCTCCTCCAGATAATAACAGGCGGGCTTCTGCGTACTCGCCCCTGTGGGAGCGCTTTGAAAACGTAGCCTCGTTTGATCTTGGCTTGTGCTCCTGGACAGGGGCTTGTAATTTGTGTGTAACTGAGAGGCCTTCCCAGGTTGGTGCTGGAGCCAGTGTGGGAACCCAGCCTGCCCGCTCTGGGGCTGGAGGGACGGTGTCCCGGCTTGGCCAGCCCGACCCAGGTGGGCAAGGGTGCCCTCCATGCTGCTGACCCCCTGGGACAAGCAGGGCGGTGGGGCAGAGAGGGGGGCAGATAGAAGGACAAGGAAGAGAGAAGGGGAGTGGGGGGGGGGGACAGTCAAGAGACCCCAGGTGGCTCCTGCAGGCCGTGACCTTAACTAGGAGACGAGACCGTCATCAAGAATGGCTGCGATCTGTGCAGTTGAGTCAATATTTCAGATGAGTTGTTTAAATGATAAATTATTACAATGCAGCATACCCCTGGATGAATTAGCAAGTTACTTCTCGGATTTATTTTGTTTCCACGTTTTGCTATAATTCTCCATATATCAGGGATTGTGTTGCATGTAGGTTCCAGCTGTTTGCTTATAAAAGCTGGTATCTGCAGGTCCAGTTTGGAGGCAGTGCAGTACCGCGACATTGACTTTGGCCGCCTAGTCTACCCGCAGGTGAATATCGTGGGTTTTGTGAAGTTGTGACTGTGTGTAGAGAATATGGAATAGAGCTTTAAGGAGAATTGTCAATCAGGGTTATGGATTTTCTGAGCAACGATAATTTTTTTAAAAAGTCTCTCTCACAAATTTCCACTTTCATTTTTTTTTCCCCCTGTATCTGCTAGGTAGAGCAGAGTGGAAAATTCAGCCTATATAAAAGTGTCTTGGCAACATCATAGGGTTTTGAACTTACGTGAGACATGGTGCTTTTGTGGGAACCGGAGCTTGCTGGGAGCGAGGGTGTTTGTGTCCGAAGCATCAGGAGTGTGGCCCTCCCCGGCCCGTGATGTCTGGTTAAGGGGTTTAGGATGGATTTCAGTCTTTGGAGGTTGGGAACTGAGGGCTGTCTTGTCTACCTGGTGGGCCCACAGCCAGGACCGCACTGGAAGGTGAGCCGGGCGCTCCGTGCTGTGTAGTGAACATCCGGTGGTCCAGCTTTGGGCTCTGAAGCCCGTGGAGTCTGCCAGGCACTGAGGCCTCGTGTCCACCTCCCAGTTGGTGGTGGTCACCTGGAGCCGGACTTCAAGCACTTTTGTAAACTCTTCTTACTGCCTTGTCGCTTATTCATCCAGTACCTGGGAGGCGAGTGGCATCATGCTGTGCCCATTATACAGATGAAGAGGCTGAGACTCAGAGGTGTGAAGTCACTTCCTTGGGGTCACTCTGCTGGCGAGCAGAAGCACCAGGCATCCAACCGAGACCCAAACCCTCCCCTCTTACCTGAGAGAGACGTTGTGAGGAATTAGTTGCTACGGCGAATTATTGCAATGCTCTGGTTTAAAGTAGACTTGCGAGACTTTCCTGACCATCCAGTGGTTAAGACTGCTCGCTTCCCATGCAGGGGGCGTGGGTTCAGTCCTCAGTCGGGGAACTAAGAACCCACATGCCTTGGGATGCAGCCAAAGAATTAAGTAAATAATAATGAAGTAGGCACCTTGGGATCCTACACAGCCCTCCAGCCGTTTGACAACTAGTTAATACTTCGAAGAACAAAATACTAGAAACTGTAAAAGCTGTAACTCCCAACAGCACGGCTGTGTGTAGAAATGGAACAAAGCAAGGAGATCAGACTTTGAGTTAACCGGAGTCAGAATCTTAGGTTTTCTTTCTTTCTTTTTTAAGAAACAGTGGGAAAGCTGTGGTTTCAAACTCTGCTGCTTTCATTGAAGTGTTACTGGCTTCTCCGGGTTTACAGCCTTACCCTACAGCTTCTGGCGCCCTGGAGCTGGAGTTATTAGCAGCTTATAATCTGCAGTTGTTACCGCCCTGGAGCTGCTGTCAAGAGAGCCCAGCCATCCACTAGGTTTTGTGGGAGCCCTTGAGGACAGGCTGGGTGCCTTCAGGAGAGGAGCCCGCTGGGAAGGTGCACAGGATTGGAAGGGGTATGTGGTACCCAAGATGGACACGCTTGGGAGGAGGGCAGCTCCTTGTGCCTGGATGGGGGTCTTAGTATGGTCTGGGAGCCTATAGCATTGATGGTTTTGTGTAGCCCACCAAGGACAAAACCCCGATGTTCTCTGAATTCTAAATATCGTCACATTCAAATCTCCGCCATTTTTAGAAAGCATCTGGTGATACACGGTGTTAGTTTTACATGGGACAGTTTTGAATGAGATTTAGCATTCACTGGGAGGGGAGCCATCAAACCCGGAGAGATATTGAAGGACAGGGAAGCCTGGCGTGCTGCAGCCCATGGGGTCGCACGTGGAGCCCCTTGGGTAGTTCTCCTAGGAGCTGCTCATTTAGTGAACGGACGTTTTAAATACCCACCTGGGCACGTGTGTGCCTTTGGGTGTCGAGGTGTGAGTCGCACGTTACGGAGCGCAGCACTGGGGGAAAATGACCCGTGCCTTGGGCCTGAGGGCCTTTGGGGTGGTAAGGGCATCGTTGGTGGGGTAAAAGTGGTCGGGCCGTGAATCATTCAGAGGTGTCAGCAAATCTCAAAAGTCATGAAACAATGAGACTGAATAACCTTTACCCGCTTACTTCGGTGGGGAGCCGATGGGATAAAGTCGTCTAGGCTTGATAAAGGTTTAAAATGTATTTTCTGAGTTAAATCCAGGATATCGCAGGGACAGCGACTGCCAACAAGGAAATAGCGAGGTGGGCATAGTACCAGGCGGTGTCTGGAGGCAAGCATTATGTTTCTTTTCTGCTTCTCGCCGTGTGGAAAAGGATCAGACCAGCTTAACCACGTCAGTTGTCGAGCTGCATTCTCCGGTGACATAACCGGCCCTGGAAGACTTAGGCACCTGGGAAAGCAGTTAACCGTCTCGGGGCTTCAGTAGCCCTGGAGGTAGTGTCCTGTTAATGTACTTACTTTCAGAAACACTGGCTCAGAAACAAGGGAGTGTTTGTTTATTGAGCACCTACTGTGTGCTAGACCTACTGTGTGCCTGGCCCTGAGCGGGAGGTTGGGTGGGGACAGTGGGTAAACAGCAAAGTGACTGCAAGGGGAGGGTGGGCTGGGGACGCCCCTAACCACAGTGAGGGTGATGCGCCCTCCTGGTGGCGGGTGGGGGTGGGTGGGGCAAATCTCCCCCTCCCCTGAACTGCTCTTGGGAACATGGCTCTAGGGTGAGCATGGTGCATGGAGGGGATTCGGGAGGCTAGATGGTCAGATGTGGGAGTGAGGTGGGGTTGATCAGCCGACTTGCCCCGCCTGCTGGGAACACCTCCCCCCCTCAGCCTCCTCCCCCCTCCGCCCCTGACCTCATGCTGCCCATCTGAGCCCTAGGCCTGCTCCTGCAGCAGCCTCATCCACAGAAGGCATCCCTGGCACAGGCTGGACCTGCCTCCAGGGCCTCCGGCTTGGGCTGCTGGCACTGGGATTTGAACTCTGGGCAGCGGCTCACGAGCTGTGCTTTTGGAAACAGGCAGAGGAAGCTGGGTGACGAAGTGTGTGCAGGGGGGCCGGACCCTGTGGACCCTGTGTGGCTGGACCCCTTAGGCGTTGTCGTGAAGATGGTGGGACGTGTGGGTTCGGGCCGGGGAGAGCAGCTGGGGTCACAGCCAGAGGTGGGCTGCACGGCCTTGGGGGTGACAATCTGGACCAGCACGCCGTGGGTGGTCAGTGACCCGTCGGCAGGGCACTTGGGCTGTGATGGGGACGGGGGTCAGGTCCAGCCTGGGGGCGTGGGGGCCTGGCCTGAGTGGCCTGTCAGGCAGGCTGAACCTGCCTGAGAACTGGAGCTGGAATAACCACCCCGCAGGAGGAGAGAAATCAAGGGTGCCAGGCCAGGGGGCCGAGGCAGAGCGAGCGCCAGAAAGCAGTCAGCAGTGGTCGATGCCTTTTGGTGTCCAGGGGGCCTCAGGCCAAGTCACTTTGGGTTGGCCAAGAGGAGGTCCTTGGTGGTCTCCCTGAGAGCCAGGGTGGAGAGGGGCTTGCGGGGTGGACGACTGGGTCAGCGGGCGCCGGGGAGGCTCAGAGGGGAGGCGGGATGGCCGTGGGAGTGCAGGTGGAGTTGAGGGTGGAGAGGGGTCGATGAGCTAACGTGTACCGCCCTCCTGGTACTCCACCCGCCTGTGCGGGCCGCCTGTCGCAGGCGCGGGCCCCTTTGGGGAGCCGTGGACTGGACCAGGCTGGGGATCAGCGTCAGGGGCAGTTGCGGGCCTGCTGTGGCCGAGCTGCGTGCACCAGGGGCTGCGGGACTGGGGTGGGGATGGGAGCCTCTGTGTCTGCTTGAGGACCTAATGCAGGAGCGGGTGGACCCGGCTCCCCCATCTCCGCGCTGCCCGCCCAGTGACCCAAGGTCTCCGGCCCCACCCACCAGCAAGGGTGACAGAGAAACCGCTTTTTTAAAACCTGGGAGAAGTTGCGGCCACACGAGCCCCTGGGAAGGAGGCGTGGAGCTGAAGTCACGTCGGGAAAGGTGACTGGTGCTGGCGACCTGGTGACGCTGTGGGAAGTCCCCTTTGGGCTGGGCTGATGCACGCATGCACCTGCCCACCTGGGGGACACCGGCGGGCAGAGACCCGCTGAGGAACCAGCTGGGTGGGTGCTGGGCACCCCCCGCCCCTCCAGCAGAGGCCGTGCCCCGGGACGTGTGGTGTGGCTGGGACCACAGAGCCTGCATCTCCCCCAGCACTTATGTGCTGCGAACAGAAGTCGATTTTATCATGTGGGGCAGAGAGTGCAGAGAGTGTTCCCAGGTACGGCTTGATTTTTTCCAGCTCACAGCCCTGGGGGAAATAGTTTTGGTTTTTCTTCCGTAACCTGAACACGTAGACTCTCCTGCGAGCCCTCTCTGAACGGTGGGTGGAGGGGGATGGTAAGGAACCCTCTTCCTTCTGCGTGCTTGGTCTGGGCGGGTCACCCTGGTAGCCTGAGGAACCGCGGGTAGGGACCCCGCTTGTGGGGACAGAGGGGATAACACGGCTGAGGACCCCGGGGCGCCCTCGGCTGTGCCCTGCGGGCCTGAGGCTCGGCGCACAGCAGGTGCTCAGCGAACCTGTGGTCCCCGGGGAGGGCCGGGGGGGCGCTGGTGCGGAAACAGCGCAGCCCCTCACATCGCACTTTCAGTCTCCTCTGCTCCCCTGGAGGCTTGGCCCCAGGTGGAAGGAATGGGCTGCTTTTTCTTTTCCCAGGAAAACTCCAGTGTCTGGATTCTCCTGCTTTTGCTTCAGGTAAGAACTTGTGGCTCCCTGGCTAATCAGGCACCTTTTAGGGAATGAACATTCCAGAGCTGGGAAAAGCCCAACGCAAGGGCTTATCATCCTCAACATTCTGTCCATACTCTCCTGATGTTCTGAATAGAGGCGGTGGTTTTGTCTTAAACACACAGACACACATGTACACACACACACGTACACGTGCTCACACATGGATATACATGTACACACAGGTACACATGTACACCCAGGCATACACACACGCACACAGATACTCATGTATACACTTATACACACGTATATGCAATACACATGAACACACGTGCACACATGGCACACATATACATGCACGCAGGCACACACACCTACACGCGTACACACATGCACACACGTGTACACATGTGTACGTAATACACACATGTACACACACTTACATGTGTACACACACGATCCTGACAACTGCTTTGAAGGCAAACTGTAGAATCACCTTCCCTCAGCTAGCCCACCCTGGGTTTTCCCCTTTGCTCTCACATGGAGGCGTGGGGGCCACACAGGGGCTCCCTCATGACTGGGGGCTTGTGCAAGCGCTTGGGAGGGACAGAGGATGGGGACCCCATGCCAGGGTGTCCTTCTAGCCCTTGGCTGGTGTACATCACGATGTCGGGTCCACAGTGCCTGGCAGGTCGGCAGCTGAGGCTGTGGGGACCAGCCTTGTGGCCACCTTTCCACAAGCTTTTCCATTGGCGTCGCCAGGACAGGTGACCCTCGGGTGAGCAGGTGAGCTGGTGTACCTCCTCCCTGAATCTCGTGGGTGAGGCTGCGGAGCCTCCGTTTTCTAGGTGGGGATGTGAGACCAGCTGTCCGGCCCCCTCCTGTCACTGTGTCTCTGCTGAAAGTGTGGGCGCTCCGGGGCCCCTGTGAGGCTTGTGCCAGCTCTGGGGAGCCGGGGGCTTGTGGGCTTCCCCGAACCATCCCCCTCGCTGGCCGTACCCGCTGGTCCCCTGCCTCCTCTCTGCTGTGGCTTTGTGGTCAGGGGTCAGAGCCCGGCCCCGAGGACCAGCAGGCCTGCGGTGCAGGAGGAGGCTGGCCTCAGAGCTGGACAGGGGGTCCGGGGGGTCACAGGAGAGCACGGTCACCACTGTTCCGGTTTGTGTGCCTGGGCCCTGCCCGCGTCATCTCGCTTGGATCTCAGAGAATGCCCATTACAGAGCAGAGAGACTGAGGCCGGCAAGCTGGTTGTGGTGGGAAGGACCAGACCCTGGTGTCCAGGTGCTTTAACCGCTGTGCTGACCACCTCCTTCGACCTCCCCCTTTGGCCAGCAGCTAGGCCCTGGACGGGGGAGTGCAGGTGAGGGGGCGCCGAGGCTGGAAGCTCCGTGTGGCGGCCCGTTGTCCAGGCTGGGAGGCTGAGGGCCGCGTGTGCTCCACGCTTAGTCATGTGGGAGCACTCCCTTGCCCCTCGGGCGAGCAGGGTGGGGAGCTGCCCCTGAGCCTCTATGGGGCCTCCTGTGGTGGAGCCGCATCGCAGGGAGCTGTGGTGTGCAGGACTGGTGTGCTCCAGGTGCAGGCAGGACCCAGGGCCGGTGCAGGGGTCAGAGCCTTGGGCAGAAGCGGCGGACACCGATGAGGAACGTGCCTGAGCAGCTGTCTGATGTGCCCCGGGAGCACAGGTTCTGCGGGTCAGGGAGCGCCCCCACCTGCCTTCCCTCCCGCCATCTGTCAATCAAGCCTTTTCTTTCTTTCCTAAAAGTCTGTTTTTACTGCCGGTTCTGTATCTTTCTTATCTTTTCAGGATTTTAAAAATACCTAATCTAAATGACACTTGGTTAAGGTAAACTGGCAGCAAGTCGTGTAAACAAAGCCGTGCTCTAAGCGTTTGGAGATAAGAGCCCTCTTGCAGGGTAATAAATTTTCATCAGTGAGCTGATGGTCGCGGGACGGTTTCTGTGAAGTGCAGTAGTTCAGCTGCTGTGCGGCCTGCGGTGGGGACGGCCGCATGCGGCCGCCGTCCCAGCAGCTGTCCTTTTCGGGGCTGTGACCCGTCTCTGGTGTTGAGAGAGCACAGAGTTTCAGGGGGCAGCAGAGACAGGCGCCGACTTCTGACGCTGGTCGGGCGGCCCTCTCGGGGCCCACACTGCAGCGGGGGCGGGGGG